>NC_041386.1:338610746-338675918 GCF_002162155.2 Triticum dicoccoides
CGCCTTATGGGTAAAACTTGCGAATATGTTCAATGTTCCAGGAGTTACTCACTGGAACATCATCTTCAGTCTCCAGGCGGACTGCGCCGGGCCTGGTGACTCGTATTACCTTATAAGGGCCTTCCCACTTTGGCGTCGACTTGTTGGAATTCTTGGCCGATTGAACACGCCAAAGAACAAGGTCACCTTCCTCAAAGCTTCGGGCATGAACCCTGCGGCTATGATAGCGACGCAAGGCTTGTTGGTAGCATGCAGCTCTTACAGCTGCCCGAAGACGATCTTCATCAAGGAGCATTGCGTCATCTTGCCGCAATTGCTCTTGCTCAAGCTCGTCATAAACGAGCACTCGAGGTGACCCGTATGTGAGTTCCATGGGGAGAACTGCTTCTGCCTCGTATACCAGGGCAAAGGGTGTCTCGCCGGTGGCTCGATTTAGTGTCGCTCTGATCGACCAAAGAACCACCGGCAACTCATCAATCCAGCGCCTTCCGCTCTTGTGTAGCTTGTGAAAAGTCGTTGTTCTTAGGCCTCGCAGTACTTCACCATTCGCCTTCTCCGCTTGGCCGTTGCTCCGTGGGTGTGCCACGGAAGCGAAACAGACCATGCTGCCGAGGTCTTGGATGTACTGCATGAATGTGTGGCTTGTGAACAGCTTGCCATTGTCGGTGATAACCCTGTTGGGCACACCAAAACGGCAGACTAGCCCCTTGAAGAACTTGACGGCTAACTGTGCTGTCACCTTTCTCACCACCTCCACCTCCGGCCACTTTGTGAACTTGTCGATTGCAACGTACAATTACTCAAAGCCTCCGACAGCGCGGGGGAAAGGGCCCAGTATGTAGAGCCCTGAGACCGAGAATGGCTAGGAGAGAGGAATTGTTTGAAGGGCTTGAGCTGGTTGATGAAGCTTCTTCGAATGGAACTGACACGCTTCACACTAGGTTACTAGTGTCATTGCATCCTGGAGGGAAGTGGGCCAGAAGAAACCTTGCTGAAATGCCTTGCCGGCAAGGGCCATCGACCCTATGTAGGAGCCACATATGCCTCCGTGTATCTCTGCCAACAGCTCCAGTCCTTCCTCCCGGGGAATGCACTTCAATTTCACACCGTTCGACCTTTTCCTGTACAGGACGTCATCGACGAACTGATACATAACAGACCGACGGGCTACTTTCTTCGCTTCTTCCTGATCCTTAGGAAGCTCCCCCATTCGAAGGAATCAGACGGTATGATGTGCCCATGCTGGAGCCTGGGGCTCGACGGCAAGGACCAAATGCATTTCCTCTGCCATGGGAGCGGTCGTCTCTACGGCTAGGGCTTGACGCCTTGCCGGAGTCGACTGCTCCCTGGCAGGCTCAGTATGCACGACAACATCCTTGCCGGTGGCCCCAGGGGGCTCAGCGGGAAAGTACTTGCCGGGGCCTGATTTCCACCACTTGTTCTACTCTTTTGATGGTTCAACGGATGGTTAAGTTAACCGAAGCATAAAAGTACCTGGTTCCATAGGTAATTTGAAGGCAGCGCACTTCGACAGGTAGTCGGCGATGTCGTTCTCCGCCCGGGGAACATGCTCCGCTTGTATACCATCAAAGCGCTCCTCCAGCTTCCTCACCTCATCTACATAGGCCTCCATCAACGGGCTCTGATAATCTTTGTTGACTTGCCTGACGACAAGCTGTGAATCACCCCCTGATGATGAGCTTCTGGTCCGCCGTGATCCCGAGACCGGCAAGCAACCCCTCGTATTTAGCAGTGTTGTTCGTGGACATCTCCCTGGGGGAGTGCATCTGGATTACATACTTGAGGTGCTCTCCGGTGGGTGCGACAAGCAGCACACCAGCACCGGCGCCATGCAGCGAGAAAGCCCCGTCAAAGTACATGATGCAGTTGCGACTTGCCACCTCGCCGGGAAGAGTGGTCTCATGGATCTCTTCGTCGGGCGTTGAGGTCCATTCCGCAATGAACTCCGCCAAGACTCTGCTCTGGATTGTCGATGTACTTTCAAACTTCAAACCAAAGCTTGACAACTCAAGCCCTTGGATGAGAAGAGATTTAGCAAGTTGTGGTGTGAGCTAAATATCCTAGAATCTTCGAATGTTCTTTGAAAAGGACACTCATCCTAACACTTATGCAAAATTGATGACTTAGATGTGCAACACATGAAGAAACGTTTTTCTTCAATTAATGAAGAATAACACTCTAAGTGTGAAGAAATTAACGAAGAATTTGATTCTCAGAACCCTACGATAATTGTACGCGGTGTCTGAAATCATTGTTCTTATACGGTGGGTCATGCCACCACCAAAAGTTGAAATTCCTCAGTTGTTTATATTCTTCAACTTTGCATTGTGTTCACTGTTTCCATTGTTCTTCGTCATTGGCTATATATATATATATATATATATATATATATATATATATATATATATATATATATATATATATATATATATGAGTTTATTTCCTCTACAACATTCACTTATGGCTAATTCTTCAAGTTGGTTTTTTCTGCTAAGTGAATGTGATCGGACCCTTCCCCCTCTATGCTATACTCAACCCAATCTGTTCACAAATTCTTCATGTGCGTTCTATTTGAAACTCGTTAAAAATCTTCACTGTGTCCTTGTCAGCTGAAGAAATTGCGAACGGAACTTTTAACTTATCTTATCCAATTTTCGGCTTTGCCGCTCAAACCGTTTCGCATCCCACGACATACTTATCCACTCACCCACGATCTAGCACGATCTCCACTTCTCAGTACGTGGGTGACACATGTCATGCGAATGAGAAGGGTCAGGGGCACGTTCGTCCAAATTCTTCGGGCAAACAATTTTCACCATGGCTATAAATAGCCCTCTCCCCTTCCTCACTTCTTTTACTCCGCTCGACCTCTCTCCAGCTCGAGCTTCTCAAACCCTAGCGCCGCCGCTACTTCATCGTCGCCGGTGAGGAAGAGCTTCACTGCCTCAACCTCGTCGCCGCCGTACTCACGCCGGCCGCGGAAATCTTCACTCCGCCGCCGCCGTAGCCGTCTTCCTCCGCCGAGTTAAGGCGTGGAAGATCTACACAGACGAACTTCACCTCTCCATCTCTCAGTTCATCGTGTTCTTCATCCAGGGTAATTAAAAGTTACTTTTACTGCCCTCTTTGATTTGAATGATTATCTACAAATTCTTCAAAGGTGTTTTTCTTCATATCTTCACACAGTAAAACACCTCACATATCATCTGTTCTTGATTCATTTCTCTAAGCTATGTTTTTCTTCAAGATCCCTAAAATCTGTGGATTTTTGATCTACACATCTCTGGAACCTAAGACAAAGAACGCTTAGTGAAATTCTTCAAGACTCATCTGGTCAAATTCCTCAAACTTGTTCTTTTTACAAAACCTTCTGAGAACACATATGACCTCTCCAAATTCCTCACAACAATACTCTATTCACAGGTACTCATGTCAGCTACTGAATCTCTAGGTTCTCATCAACTTAACTCATTTGCAGCGTTCCTCGAAGAAAAGCTGCATACTTCTTCAGAGAATTCAATTCTTCAAATTCCTCAACTGAAGAAAATGGCTGACGGTAAGAAGCCACAGAAAGGAGGAAAGAGGGCTGAGGTCAACACAGCGTTTGAAATCCCTGACGACATATACAAAGATTACTGCACTCCTGATGAGGCCAAGTTTGGAAAAGAGGACAAAAATCAGCGCAAGGTGCGCATACGGAGGATAGAAAGGAGATGGGCAAGAGAGTGGAGGGAGTACAGGTATGTCCCTCCCAAATACATGAAGAAATTCGCACTCAATCCTCCATGCCCAAGACCGCCATTGGCACCTGGCCAAATAGCTGATCCCACCAGCCTCAAGCGCGGTGAGGATTATCCTGATGAATGGGCCAAGCGCCAAGCCAAGTTGGCTCAACAAGCCAAAGAAGCTGTGAGGAAATTCATCAAAGACTCTGCTGATGCCGCTGAGGCCTCTGTCAAGCCTAAGCAGGCCATGCCAAAGAAGCCTGCGCACAAGCCAAGTGCTTCACCTTTAGTGGTCTCAAGGCCAAGTTCCTTAGCAATGCCCTCACGGCCAGAATCTTCAAAGCCATCAAGGCCAACTTCTCATGTTGCTCCTGTTCCTCCCAAATCCTCAGCTCCTCACAAGTCATCAGTTGCTCCGACAAAGTCCTATGCACCTGTGCATCTCGCCACGCGTCAAAGGACCACAGGTGTCTCATTTGCCTCAGGAGCTTCAGCTAGTTTCAGCTGCACCAAATTCTTCAACGGGACCCTCTCTACTGAAGACAAAGGCCACCGCTGGACGAGGTCCTCGCCCTAGTCATCAGAAGAAGCAGGTCGCCTTCCAAGAGCCGTCTGAAGAAGATGAAGCTGATGATGATGAACTTGCTGAAATCATCAGAGATAGGCAAGTCAGGGCCGCTAGAGCCAAGGGAACAAATGTGCCACTGCTTTTGGATCCCAAGTTGATCCTTGAATACATTGATGTTTGGCACAAGGACCCCAACACTCCCATGCCTGATTTCAAGCTGACTCCTGGCCAAAGTCACATGCTGACCCACTTCATTCAAGAAGAAAAATGGAAATTTGAGAAGGCCAGGCAGATCAAGAAAGCACAGTACAAGAAGGAGCGCTATCTGAAGAAAAACGTTGTCTCTATGACAACTGAAGAACTTGTCGTTGTTCAAACTAAGATCAAGAAACTCAATGATGAATTTGACGTATACCGTGCTGATTGGCTTGGAGCCAAGGTGCACTTTGTGAAACTTGCGGATAAATTCACTTCCAATGTTGCTGCCCCAACACAACAGGAAATTCCTCAGGCTGAACCATCTTCTCAGCCAACTGAAGAACATGCCAGCACCGCTGATGAAAATCAGGCTGCTGAAGAAAATCTAAGTTCCAGGGCTGATGACTGCATTCCAGATGCTGAAGAAATTGCCCGGGCATCCACTAGTGGTGCACCTGAAGAAAATGAAGAAGTCAGGGCAACTACATCAGGTGTGCCTAAAGAAAATCAACCAGATTCCTCTGCTCCTCCCGCACCTACACCAACTCCGATCCTCCCATCTGCATCAGATGTGAAGAAGACCAAGGCTGCAGAGCGTGCAGCAGTGAAGAAAAGAAAAGCATCAGCTCCTTCAGATTCTTCAGCTCCGAAGAAAATGAAGCCTTTGACCAACTCGTTTGAAAATCCCATTGATGTTGTTCCTCTCTCTACTATGCCATCAAAGGACCTTGTTCCTTTCGATGAAGAATATGTGATTCCCAGCGGATCTGATGAAGAAACTCCTTCTGCTGCTTTGTCAGAGTAGTTGGATGAAGAAATTGAAGTGGATGATATCCCTTCCACACCTGTCATTTCCTCGCCTCTGCCTCAGTTCACTGCTGAAGAGGCTGGCATTGAAGAAATGGAAGATGAAGATGTGGATGTTGGCTGCTCCACACCAGTAATGAGTGATGAATTCTGGGAAAGTCAGCATCCAAACTCTTCAATGTTCACACCGTTGCAGCAAATACCTCAGTCCCCTGCACAAACTGTTCAAATGGGCTCTGAAGAAACTCACCCCACTTCATCTGTATGTGAAGAAATTCTAGCCACTAGTGCTGAAGAAACTGCTGCTGCTGAGCATCTGAAGACGCAGACTGCCACCAAAGAGGAACCAAAAATTCCTCAGCCTGAAGAGCCTGTGATTGAGATTCCTGAGGTCGTGATGCAACTCACTGACACTCCTCTACCCAAGCCAAAGGATCCATTCTCCAGGAAGCAAAAGTTCAAGGCTGATGATTTCTTCAGCGAGCCCGTATTGTTCGAAGACTACAACCCTTGTAACTCTGCTCGCA
This sequence comes from Triticum dicoccoides, assembly GCF_002162155.2. Taxonomy (NCBI): domain Eukaryota; kingdom Viridiplantae; phylum Streptophyta; class Magnoliopsida; order Poales; family Poaceae; genus Triticum; species Triticum dicoccoides. The sequence goes on from NC_041386.1 coordinate 338,616,593, forward strand.
TTAGGAAGAGGCGTTTCTGGACAGCCAGCCAAGCCAATTTCTATTCCTCAGTGCTGTTCAACAAAAACAAAATCTTCTACCATGAGCACATTCCTCACGTGGATATGGAATCTCTGTCGTGCTTCATGCCAGTCCTTAGTGCTCTTCACGATGCTGGACTATTAAACTTCTGTTCTAACATGTGCGATTGGAATGAAGAACTGATTCTTCAATTTTATGCGACGCTGCACATCACAGGAGATTCTGAAGATGTGAATTCATGGGTGCTGGACTGGATGTCTGAGAACACTCACTACACAGCACCAGCTACTGAATTGCTTCGTGCCTTACCACTCAGTCCTCCCCTTGAAGAAGCTCGTTGCATTTACAGTGAACCTGAGCTTACAAATCACTACATGTAAATTCTGATGAAGCCTTTGAAGCCAGGTCAAGCCCCACGAACCAAATTCCTCGTGAAGGAATTACTTTATGTGCCCAGAACTGTCTATTGCATTCTAACAAGGACAATGAGTCCCATCAAAGGCCATGACTCATCTGATGAGGAAATTGTTGGCATCATGAAGAATCTGGTGTTCAATATCATCCATGGCATTCCTGTCAATTATCACGATTTCTTCATGAGGACTCTGGCAAATGTTGCACTTTCTCCGTTCGAGCTGAAGCCTTATGCACCTTGGATTATGAGATTCCTCAGGAAAAGGTCTTCACTCAACTACAAAGCTGATTTTCAGAATCACCTTAGCTACTTGCCCCCGATTGAAGTCCTCAAGCAGACTTATTCGTCAGTTGATGAAAAGGGCAAGGCACCAGCTGTTATGGATGAAGGCATTCGTCCATTGGATGGACAGTTTCGCAAAGCTGCATCTTATTCCACCAATGATGACTCTGCCACACATGACTCTGCCAATGCACCCAAGTCTACTCCTCAAGCCATTGCTCCTCGTGTGATGATTGATCGTGAGCTTCTGCTTAGTCTTCACCAGAAGGTGGATCGAAACCATAAATGGGTTAAGCGTCAGTTTGGTTCATTTCTTCACAACATGACTGCTACGCACAATGCAGTGAAGAAAAACCATTACTACCTCCATGAAGTTTTCGGTCGCACCTGGGCCATTCTATCACATCTATATGGTGAAGAAGATCTACAGAAAATGGGTCTCAAGGAAGATTTTGACTGGTCTGCACCTCCACCAAAGAAATTCAAGAAGGTCAAGGTTCCTTCCTTGGAGGCCAGCTCATATTCTTCATCTTGCGACACCAATGAGAATGAAGACTTGGACGACACTGCGGCAGGCCCTTCCACGACAAACGACCCCAACAATGCTGACGCTCCTTCATCATCTTGATATTCTTCAGGGGCGTTAGTCCTCATATACGATCCTTTTGGTTATCTGATGACAAAGTGGGAGAATTTTGATTTAGTCTTCAAGCGGGTCTTTCTATATGGGCGTTTTTTTGTTAAGTTACAACTCTCGTTCTTCTGAGACTTTATTGGATCGAGTTGTAAACTTAAACCCGATGGTGCTCTGATAATTTGATATGTGTTTCTGCATGCTTATTCCTCATATATGCTAATTCACGCATGCTGAATTACATCAGTCACCATATTTCATCATGCATTTCAAATTCTGCATTGTGATATGTCAAATGTGTGTATGAATTACAAGATATAGGGGGAGATCTCCATGATTCTACTCTTCAAAGTGTGCAATGCTTCAAAAGAAAATACCTCACCATGCACATAATAAGGGGGAGTTCTTCTATGTCTTGCAATCAAATTCCTCAATATCAGTATTTACACTTCATATGTTTATCCCCGTTGAAAACTTAACCTATATTGTCATCAATCACCAAAAAGGGGGAGATTGTAAGTGCATCTAGTACCCCTTAGTGATTTTGGTGTAATGAAGACTTATAGGTTAAGGGTCTAATGCGTTTGTGAGTGTACACAGGTCTATAAGTCTATGACGAGTTTAATATTTACAGAGAAAGTCGACCCCTAAAAATGAAGTTCTTCGATTGAAGACTTTGGATTTTTGAAGACTTTCTGAAGACTTTGAAAGTGAAGAAATTGGTGTGACCTTGAAGACTTGGTATTCATTCGAGGAACATGAAGCGTGAAGACTTTTGTTTTCGTAGTTTCATTTTATCTTTCTTGAGTCATAGGAAACACCGTAATGTTAAAGGGGGTCGAGGAAATACTATGGAAAAATTTCCATGTGATGCTCAACTCAAAATCCTACACCTACCAATCCCTTCGAGTGAAGCCATTGGAAATCTCATACAGTCCAGTCAAAATCTTCAGTGACAGAGACGAAGTTCTTCTGGTCTCTGAGGAATTTGTTCTGAGTGAGGAGTTAGGAATTCGCTAGTGCGGATTACCTACACAGTGAGGAACATGATAGCCCTGCGGATTTTGCTACTCAAAATTCTGACCATTGTTGTGCTATGAGCCAGCTATCCCAAAATATCTATCCACCTAACGGTCATATCATTGAAGGGCATTTATGTCTTATCATGTCGGGCTTCTCCCTAGGCTATAAATAGCCGCCCCCTACAACCACTAGCTGGTTGGCTGCTCCGAGAGAAACTGACACTTTTCATTTGAGAGCAACCCATCCTCCGAGGACTTTGAGCGAAAATCATCAAGTGAGGAAAAACCCAAACCCAAACACCTACAAACCCCAAGTGATTGAGCATCACTAAAGAGATTGATCCTGCGTGGATCCGACGCTTGTTACCTTTGAAGGTTGTGCTTCTTCCAGACGGTTAGGCGTCATGGTCTAGAGCATCCAAGAGGAATTATGGATCGTCGAGTGACCAAGTTTGTGAAGGTTCGGAAGTCACCTGAAGACTTACCATGAGTGATTGGACGAGGTCTGTGTGACCTTAGTTCAAGGAGAATATGGTGAGGACTTGGTGTCCTGGGCTGCGTGTTTAGGACTGGGTGTCCGGGACTATGTGTCCTCGAGTTTAAATACTCAGCCGCTCCAACCAGATGTACAACTGAGACAATAGTTGGAACTAGTCTACCAAATCATTGTCTTCACCAAGCCAACCGGTTCTATTTCTTCAACTCATTCATTTCCTCATAACTGTGTTATGCACTTGTTCATATCTGTGTTTGAAGACTTTGACTGAAGACTTTCACAATTTCCTCAGTTCAATTTCTTTAATCTGTTTGTCTTCATCTTGTGTTATCCTGTGTTTACACTTTCAGTACTCTGTGCTTGTCCTCATTTCATCATGATGACTATGTGTGTCTTCTATTATGTTTATTTCTGAGTACTTAATCTGCTACTTCTAGTTCTTCGCAAAGGAATTTCCTCACCTACAAATTCCTCAGTGAAGAATTCATAAAAATCGCCTATTCACCCCCCTCTAGTTGATATAACGCACTTTCAATGGTGGTTCGAGCGTCTTCATGGCTCGCTCCCGAAGAACTTGGCGTTGGTCGTGGTGGGTCTGTGGGTCGGCCGACACTATGGAAATGTTGTCACAAGCATCATCACGACGGACCGACATACGCGGTGGCTGGCGTGGAGGAGGAGAGTGCACCGTGGCCGCGGTGCCTCCGACTCCTCCATCGCTGGCGTGCAGTGGCTCGATGGAGTGCCGGCCTGAGGGCCCCGCCGGCCATGGCTCATCTTTGTTGGTGATGCGGACGAGGCTCCGAATAGTGGCTCTTCACTCGTCGAGCTTCTCCGCAGCAGGAGGGAAGTCGAGGAGCAGCTGAGCGCGCGCCAAAGCTTCTGCTGGCGTGGGTGGCGGAGAAAGCTGCGTGGACGTGGCGCGCTTCGACTTCTAACCACGTTAGAAGGAGCTCTGTCACGGCCCGACGGTTGTGTGCCATTTTCTCGAGTACTTCGGCGGGCATGCTGACCTCCTTTGTTTCGCAAATGACGCACATGACTCTCCCCACGGCGGTGTCCAGGGTCACCGGCGTGGTGACGCTGCTCGTCGCGCACAACCTAGGAAGAGTGTGCTGTGGGCGCCGGAGTGGGCGTCTTGGAGGTCGCCGCGCCGCCCGTGGGTGGTACGGTGACGCCCCCGGAGGGTCCCGTGCCGCCTGCGGGGGGCCTAGCTCCGTCTCTGGATTTCGCGGTGTGCGGCCCGTCGCCTTGCGCACGAACGACGCCGCTCGCCAGGCTCTGACTGCCAGAGTGATGTTGGTGCTCACGGGTCGCGCCTCGGGTCCTGTCCGCGACTGGCCCGCTGCTCGCCCGCACTAGCACGGGCCGTCCGACTCCCAACGAACCGACCGCCGTGGCCGCCTTCTTGTTGGGAGCCATGACGATGATGAACCGCTAGGCTGACTGAAAAACCGGATTTTCACAACTGCGCCCCCTACCTGGTGCGCCAAAGATGTCGGTGGAGACGACACCTATGGGGTCACTGGGATCCCTTCTACGGTTGGTGAGCGCGAGGTTGTGCAAAGAGAGGGACTGATAGGAAGCACACGGATCGTTTACCCAGGTTCGGGCCACGAAGATGCGTAATACCCTAGTCCTGCTTTGGTGGATGTATTTGAGTGTTCTTGTGTTCTTGAGCTAGCTACGGGGTGCAACTTGCCCAAAAGAGCTGAATCCCCCTCCTGGACACCACGGGCCTCCTTTTATAGGTGAAAAGGGGTTGCCACAGTGGCACACAGGAGGTGGAAAGGTCTATAGTGGATGAGTCTATCCTCTGGCCCCGTCGGACAAACGCAGTTAATGCGCTGCCGACGTGCCCCTCTCACTTTATCGGGGATGCCAGGGAAGCACGTCCCAGCCGTGGCCGCCTCACCTGGCCTCGACACGTGTTCAAGCTGATGAGGCATCACGGTGCCACATTGGCTGGCTGCTGGGCTGGCGCGGTGGTGGAGCCATCATGAAGGGTCGCATGTCGCCACGCAAGTGTGTGCTGAGTCGGTGTAGAGGCCGCCCGTCACCATGCAGCTGCCTGCCTAGCTGGTTGAGCTAGCAGCTTCTTGGGGACAGTGGTGGAGTCTTGGCTGGCGCGGGCCTGGCAGTGGCCCTGCTGATGCCCTCGGCAAGAGTCTTGTCGGGCCTGGCAAGGGTATTGCCATGGCGTTGTAGTCGTTCCCGGCAAGGGTCTTGCCGGGGGTCTTGTGGATTTCCTCAGCTAGGATCCCGCTGAGGGTCGCCGTCTTCTGGTCCTCACATGATCTCACATGTCTATGATCTTTACGAAGATTTGCATGCCACCACAGAGGCGCCTCCCGAGCCTTGGTTCCAATGTAGTTGGTTGGGTTGGAGCCTGCGGGCTCAAGGGTGGCTTGCTCCGCTGGCATCGGGCAAGTTGCCCTGGCAAGGCTCTTGTCGGGGCTGCGGAGGCTGCAGAGGCAAGGATCTTGCCGAGGGATTCCACCTCGCCTTCTTGCTCTCCTGTGTTTCTAGTCTTGGCGTTGCCTTGGTTGTCTCGTGCTTCGGCTTCTCTCCGGCTTCCCTCCTCTGCCCTGCTAAGTGTGGCCGTGGCGCGCGGCTCTGACTGCCTGTGCACAAGTAAATGGGTCAAAAGAAGGGCCCCTACTTTTGTACACCGACACGTGCGGACCCTACGGGTTCGAGAACTATGTAGATATGATCGAGACACCTCTCCGGTCAATAAACAATAGTTGAACCTGGATGCTCATCTTGGTTCCCACATATTCTACGAAGATCTTGTTTGGTCGTACAGTAATGACAACATTTGTTATTCCCTTTGTCATCGGTATGTTACTTGCCCGAGATTCGATCGTCCATATCTTCAAACCTAGTTCAATCTCGTTACCGGCAAGTCTCTTTACTCGTTCCATAATGCATCATCCCCCAACTAACTCATTAGTCACATTGCTTGCAAGGCATATCATGATGTGCATTACCGAGAGGGCCCGGAGATACCTCTCCGATACTCGAAGTGACAAATACTAATCTTGATCTATGCCAACCCAACAAACACCTTCGGAGATACATGTAGAGCATCTTTATGATCACCCAGTTACGTTGTGACGTTTGATAGCACACAAGGTATTCCTCCGATATTCGGGAGTTGCATAATCTCATACTCAAAGGAATATGTATAAGTCATGAAGAAAGCAATAACAATAAAACTTAACAATCATTATGCTAAGCTAACGGATGGGTCTTGTCCGTCACATCATTCTCGTAATGATGTGATCCCGTTCATCAAATGACAACACATGTCTATGGTTAGGAAACTTAACCATCTTTGATTAATGAGCTAGTCTAGTAGAGGCTTTCTAGGGACATAATGTTTTGTCTATGTATCCACACATGTATCAAGTTTCCGGTTAAGGCAATTCTAGCATGAATAATAAACTTTTATCATGATATAAGGAAATATAAAATAACAACTTTATTATTGCCTCTAGGGTATATTTCCTTCAGTCTACATGGTGGATACCCCCTATACCCCTCCAAGACGTCATCGAAGGCGCAGAAGAAGCAACAATGGGGAGGCTAGCGGCAATAATGCAACCGCCGATAATGGTGACATAGAAGCCGGTGACTCTAATAACCCCGAGGGAGACCATCAAGATTCCCTAGGGTAGAAGGGCACACCAAAAAGACATCTGAAGGATTCAGATCCTGACGTCCTCTTTGAAAGGGCCGATGACAAATATATGCTGGAGTATGAGGAGGACGAAAGCCTCGGCACCGAGGACTTTGTCTTCCCCGAAGACCCCTTCGAGCAAGAGCACTTCCGGTGGCACCTAATTACAATGGCTAGGAGCATGAAATGCAAGCAATGACAGTTGCAAGCCAATACCGACGCACTAAATGAGAAGTGGGTCGAAGTGCTCTCCGCCGAGCAAGACATGGAAGACCGGCGCCGTAGTGCGCCGAAATCATACCAACATAGGGTCTAGTGCCGGAGTTCGACGAGGAGCTCGCCGATGACCATGTCCGCCTCCCTAGAGGGTGGGACAAACCAATACGGGAAAACCTCAACTAGTGGCCACCTCCACGCTAATATGGCAAGGACCCCATTGAAAGCACAAGTGCTCACTGGGTGATTTTGGTAATTAATGCCAACATATCTCTTGTTGGACTAATACCTTTACCTAGTGTATTTTAGATCAGTTGAACAATGGCGTGGCAACGACAAGAGGATGTAGTGCTCCTTCAAAATGCTAAGTACAAAGATTGGCAAAAGCTCAAGAATCATCATTTTCATTTTAGTGATCCAAGATCACATTGAGTCCATAGGAAAGCCAATACTATTAAAAGGGGATGAGGTGTTGCTTAATGGTATACTTGCTCAAAGTGCTTAGTGATATTGCTCCAAAACCATCAACCACTTTATCATTTGCACATTTGTCCAAAACCCAAAGTCAAACTTGGCCCCACCGATTTGATCTATCCGGCGCCACCGAGTTCAGTTGACATAACCACTGCCAGAAACCCTAGACAACTCGGTCACACCGATACGGATCTCGGTCTCACCGAGAGGGCCTTGCAAACTCTCTATCGCCTATTATAATTATTTCCGTCTCACCCAAATATGCAATCGGTCCCACCAAGTTTGTTTGACCAACTCTCTGTTTGCTCTTTGCTGAAATCGGTCTCACCGAGTTCAAGCAATCGGTCTCACTGAGATGAGAATTTGCCCTAGCCCTAGCACATTGGTCCAACCAAGTTGATCTCGTTGGTCCCATCGAGATTCCTAACTTTCACATTTTTATCTAAGTCGGTCTCGCTGAGTTCTTCTATTTGATCTGACCGAGTTGGGTTAGACGTGTGTAATGGTTGGATTTTGTGTGGAGGCTATATATACCCCTCCACCCCTTCTCCATTTGAGAGAGAGCCATCAGAACGTGCCTACACTTCCACTACTCATTTTCTGAGAGAGAACCACCTACTCATGTGTTGAGACCAAGACATTCCAATCCTACCACAAGAATGTTGATCTCTAGCTTTCCCCAAGTTGCTTTGCACTCGAATCATCTTTCCACCATAGCCAAATTTGTGTGTGTGTGAGAGAGAGTTGAGTGTTGAGGAGACTATCATTTGAAGCACAAGAGCAAGGAGTTCATCATCAACACACCATCTATTACCTTTTGGAGAGTGGTGTCTCCTAGATTGGTTAGGTGTTGCTTGGGAGCCTTCGACAAGATTGTGGAGTTGAACCAAGAAGTTTGTAAGGTTAAGGAGATCACCTACTTCGTGAAGATCTACCCGACTAAGGCAAGTCCTTTATGGGCGATGGCCACGGTGGGATAAACAAGTTTGCTTCTTCGTGGACCCTTCTTGGGTGGAACCCTCCATGGACTCACGCAATCGTTACCCTTCGTGGGTTGAAGTCTCCATCAACATGAATGTACGATAGCACCACCTATCAGAAAAACGCCAAAAATCTTCATGTCTTCATCGTGTTTGCACACTCCAATCCCATCCCCTTTACTTTCTTGCAACTAGGATGCTTTACTCTTTCCTCTGCTCATACTCTTGCCATGCTTGCTTGAAATGTATTGTGAATGCTTAAACTTGTGCTAAAACTCCACATCAACTTCAAGAACTTAAAAATTGCCACTTTTTCTTGTTGAGGGTCTAATCCCCCTCTCCAGAAACCTCTTCTCGATCCTTTCACCCGTGGACTACCTAGACTCTCACGATGTTCAACGTTGCATCGAGGCAAATAGGGCACCCCCTCGGTCCATCTACGGATCAAGGGGACGCACGCCCATAGGGCTCGATGACCGCGATGCCTGGATTGACAGGAAGGGACGTGCCCGAGATTAGGCCTATTCACGGATTTATCCCGACCTCCGAAGATATGCTCCTCGGTTTCGAAGTCCGGCTCACCCGATCCATTTCACAGACACGGTAATGGAACATCAATTCCGTGAAGGATTCAAGCCCATCAATATAGAATCATATGTTGGCACCACCGATCCAGCAGTATGGATCGAGGATTTCCTTCTCCACATACACATGGACAATGGAGATGATCTCCATGCCCTTAAATATTTGCTACTCAAACTAAAGAGGCCAGCAAGGATCAATGATACACTTTGGTCTTATGGCTAACCTTCGTGGTTACATGGCTGGAGGAAAGGAATGGGTTCTTGATAGTGGATGTACTGATCATATGACTGGAGATAAGGACATGTTTCGCGAGCTTGCTTAAAACGACGGCCACCTAAAGTATGTCACCTTTGGTGATAACTCAAAGGGTAAGGTGGTTGGCCTTGGTAAGGTTGCCATCTCACATGACAGCTCTATCCAAAATGTTGTGCTCATTGAGTCTCTTGGCTACAATTTACTTTCCGTATATAGACTAGCTGATTTCAGTTTCCATGTTTTATTCACTGAAGTAGATTGCCAAGTGTTTCAAAGAGATAATCATAATATGGTCTTTACTAGTATATGTAGAGGTGATCTATACATTGTTGATTTCACTAAGAAAGCTCAACCTAGTACTTGCTTAATCGCTAAATCTTCTAAAGGTTGGTTGTGGCATAGAAGGTTAGGTCATGTGGGCATGCGAAATCTTGATAAGCTTATCAAAGGTGATCATATCCTTGGTGTTAAAGATGTCATATTTGACAAGGATAGCCTTTGCAGTGCTTGTCTAGCAGGAAAACAAGTCAGAGGAATTCATCCCATGAAGAACATCATGACCACGAGAAGACCGCTTGAGCTACTTCATATGGATCTTTTTGGTCCCAACACCTACAAGAGACTCGGTAGTAACTCATTCGAATGGGTCCTTGTTGATGATTTTTAAAGATTTACCTGGGTTTTCTTTCTTGATGATAAATCACAGGTCCAAAAGATCTTCAAGAACTTCGCTAGGAAGGCCCAAAACCAATTTGAAGTGAAGATCAAGAAGGTTCAGAGTGACAACGGAATGGAGTTTAAGAACGCCAATGCGGATACATTTCTTGACGAAGAAGGGATTTCACATGAGTTCTTGGCTACGTACACACCTCAACAAAATGGAGTTGTTGAGAGGAAGAATCAGGCACTTATTGATATGGCCAGAATGATGCTTGATGAGTACAAACTTCCAAGATACTTTTGGGCGGAGGTGATTGAGACAGCTTGTCATGCAAAAAATTGACTATATCTTCACAAGCTTCTCGGTAAGATGGCATACGAGCTTCTCACCGGTAACAAACCCCAAGTTGGATACTTTCGAGTATTTGGCTCAAAGTATTACATTCTTGATAAGCATCGTTGTTCGAAATTTTCCCCTAATATCATGAAGGTTTCCTACCCGGTTATGGCTGAAAGTCTCACACTTACCATGTCTACAAACATTTCACCTGAAAGGTTGAAGAGACGGTAGATGTGAAGTTTGATGAACCTAACGGCTCGCAAGTAGAGCAATTTACAATTGATGTAGGAGATAAAGATACTTCGAAAGCAATTTAAGACCTGTCTATTGGCAAGATTCGCCCAACGGAGGTGAAGGAGAGTACCTCGTCTGTTCAAGTGGAAGCCACAACTTCACGACAAGGTGAACCACAAGTTGACTTGGAGGCATCCACAAGTGGAACACGTCCAGATGAAGGAAACGAGGAAGTACAACAAGATGAACCTCATCGACCTCCTTCTCCACCTCCACAATAGAACAACAACGCCAACAACAATGAAGAAGCACAAGAAGAAGATAATGAAGAGGATGCTCCACCCTGACCCAAACAAAAGCTCTCACGAGTTAGATCAAGAGTCTCAAGAGATCATCCCGTCGAACAAATATTTGATGATATTCAAACCAGGAGAATTACTCGCTCTAAAACTCGTTTGGCTAACTTTTATGAACATTACTCATTCATTTATATTATTGAACCTATGAAGGTTCAAGATGCTCTTGATGATCCAGATTGGGTGAACGCTATGCATGAAGAGCTACACAATTTCGAGAGGAATCAAGTGTGGACATTGGTAGAAAAGCCGGACGACAACCATAATGTCATTGGAACCAAGTGGGTGTTTTGGAATAAACAAGATGAGGATGGACAAGTTGTACACTACAAGGCCCGTCTTGTCGCCCAAGGCTACACTCAAGGCTAAGGTATGACTATGGTGAAACATATGCCCACATTGCTAGACTTTAGCCCATACACATCTTACTTGCTTATGCCAATCACCATGATATCACTTTATACCAAATGGACATTAAAGGTGCTTTTATAAATGGTGAAATTGAGGAGGAAGTTTATGTTAAACAATCTCCCGGCTTTTTAATCCTAAGAAACCAGATCATGTTTAAAAACTTCACAAAGCTCTTTATGGTCTTAAACAAGCTCCTAGAGCATGGTATAAATGCTTGACCAAGTTCCTTATTTAAAAAGGCTTTGAGATTGGAAAATTTGATTCTACACTTTTTACTAAAAGGGTTAATGCTAAATTATTTGTGTGCCAAATTTATGTGGATGATATCATATTTGGTTCGACTAACCCTCATTTAATGAAAAGTTTGGAAGGCTAACGTGAGAGAAGTTTGAGATGTCTATGATGAGTGAACTCAAGTTTTTTCTTGGTTTGCAAATCAAGCAAACTAAGGAGGGTACCTTTGTTTCTCAAACAAAGTATACCAAGGACCTTTTCAAGAAGTTCAACATGCAAGAAAGCAAAGGTATGAAAACACCCATGCCTACTAGTGGACACCTTGACTTGACAAAGGATGGCAAACTAGTTCACCAAAAGGTTTACCGCTCTATGATTGATTAATTGTTATATCTATGTGCCTCTCGTCCCGATACTTGTCAATTTCTTGGTAGACTCTTGTGTCTTGGTCCTCCAAGAAACAAAACTTGACATCCTTATCCACCGCCGAAGCGTAATATATTGCCACCGGCTCATGTTGTGCTCAATTACTTTGGATGACCCAAACTCTTAAGGATTATGGGATACATGTGAAACATGTTCCATTGCTTTGTGATAATGAGAGTGCCATTAAGATTGCTCACAATCCCGTGCAACATTCTCGAACTAAGCATATTGAAGTTCGTCATCATTGCATTCGAGATCATGTTGCTAAAGGAGATATCGATCTTAAGCATGTTCATACCGATAAGCAATTGGCGGATATATTCACCAAACCGCTTGATGAGAAAGTATTTTGTCATTTGAGAGGTGAATTGAACATCATTGATGCCTAAAACTTGGAGTAGGAACTCCATTTGGAGACATGCAAGTCATGAGCCTTTTGAACTAATCCTTGATATTTCTCTTATGATGATGATCATATGTCTTGGATCCATACTTGTACCCTTGCATGTTATCTAACCCTTGTAGATACTTGGATGAGTCTAAATCTATGAGACTGCAACCCACTCACATGTTGAGCAATATCTACATCACCAAGTCTCTACAATATGGTGGTTGAAGACAAGGAAGCATGAATCCTCTCAACATATCCTTTGACAATTTATATGTATCATATCTCATTTGATATCAAGTTTCATTATTGTCATTTTGGATACACAAGTTCTCTTCCTTGCAAAACTAACCCATGTAGGTAGATGAACTCAAACTACAAGCGGTGCTCCCAACTCTAGATGAACTACATCAACCTTGAGCATCCTACAGAAGTTCAACTACATGATCAAGGTCATCACCACCATCCAAGGTATGCCATTCCATCTTGGTGAAGCTTTAACCCAAGACATGGGTCAAAGCAGCTCAACAATATGTGAATACATCAAAATGCATAAACGAAAAATGGTAACCCCCATTTTGAGCTTAAACGATGAGTATGACCTACGATCAAGAACTGGGAAATATAGCACTTGTATATGTTTCTCATGTATTAAGTGTAGCCAAATTCGATTTATTCCTCACATGCCCAACAATACAAAATTCTACCCACGACAATTGGACATCGCATTGCAGAATTGAACCAAGTAGTTAACTAAACACCACAACAAATGAACCAAACAATAATAGAGCACCACATTGCACAATATAACATACTCCTAATAGAAGATCAAACAGTTAACCAAACCAAGCATGCTTAACAACTTGGAAATATAGCAATTGTATTTATTTCTTCTCGGTGTACTAGAGTAGGGGTACCCTAGTATCCCGAACTTGTGCACGGGCAGTCGCAGCATCCCGCGGCAAGGCTTGCCAGGTGACCGCCAAGGTCCTCCGTGGTTCCTTTGGAGCCATTCAAGAACAAAGTATCCAAGCCAAGGAGACAAGACCCTGGCAAGAGGAGCTTGCCGGGAAGGCCAACAAAGGCATCTCAAGACCCCGGCAAGAGGAGCTTGCCGGGAAGGCCAACCAAGGCACCTCAAGGAACTTGCCGCGACGCGCCACGCGTCCCGGCAAGGCCCGGTGAGCGACAAGCCCCCGGACGCAACAAGACAATGACCGCGGCAAGGCGCTTGCCGCGGCAAGCCACCACTCTGTGCCTGTGCTCCAGCGCATCCACCAATGTGTCGCTCTGGGACCCTTCCAGGCGTACGTGGTGGGAGGCTGTGCAGCCAGGAGTGCGCGGTGGTAAGCGGCGCTGACAAGATCGCCATCGTGGCGAGCGGTGGCATCCCTGACGGTCCCTTTTGCACTATTTAGACGACGCAGACGGGCATTTAATGCCCTTTTCCCCTGCCGTCAGGGTTAGGTATGATACACTGTAGCAGGTAGCTGTACCTACCGCAACACCTTTCCATTTTTACCCTTGTCTACGTTGCCACCTGTCGGTGACCCCTTGAGCATATAAAAGGAGGCCCATGCGCAACGTAGGGGGAGTGGGCTGGTTAGGAAAAAGAGCACACTCACGCTCGGTCTCGTTAGCTGCTGGAGTGTACTGTAGCACTCCGCGCTCCCGAGCAAGAACTCAATACAAACCACAAAGCAGGAGTAGGGTTTTACGCATCCGTGCGGCCCGAACCTGGGTAAACTGCTCGTGTGCTTCGCCTCGATCCGGTCTTCATGTGACCTCCGCCCCCGCCGAACCGAAAGGGACTCGGTCCGCCGGTCCCATAGGTGCTCGCGGATCAGAACCCTGGCAGGGGGGCGATGCGGCGGTGAAGAAAATCTGCGCCAACAGCGCCTATAGTGAGCCCGGCAAGCCTGAGGCGCAGGATCCGGGTGACAGCAATCTTCAGCCTGTCGTCTTCCGGGGCCACGTCACTCCAATCGCTGTCGCGTGCTACTGGGGTTTGGCGCCGGGTGGTGAATGGCTGCGGGTTCTCCTCGTCAATCCAGCACCAGTCTGCTCTCCACTCCTCCCACTTGCCGCGGAATTCTCCCTCCAGATAAGTTTCCTTCTTGCCGGCCCTTGAGATCCAGGCGATTCTGCCGGATAAAGGCTCTCCTCTCTCTACTCGGGGTATAAAGAAGTGGCGATAGAGGGCTACATTGGGATGGACTCCGACAAAGTTTTCACAGAGATGTGCGAAAACTGCCATGGTCAGAACGGCATTGGGGGTGAAGTCAAGGAGGTGGAATCCGTAGGTATTCATGATATCGCAGAAGAACTCAGAGAAGGGCGGGCAGAGCCCGCTGTAGAAGAACAAGGTGAAGAATGGGTATCCGTTTGGGGCCTTCTTCCAAGCGGCAGCGGGGAGTACCTTCATGCGCGGATGCGCGCGCGTCTCCGTCGACCAGAAGAGGTAGTAGTTCTCCCTCAGCTCCTTCGCGGCAAGCTTGGGGGGGAAGACGGCCCGCTCCTTCCGCAGCGCCGCGAGCCGCTGCGCCTCGGTCGACTTCATGACCTTCCCCTTGTCGGCTTTTGGAGCCATGGCGGAAGTGGTGGAGGAGGTCGACGGCGTTGGTGGTGCTGGTGGCGATGGGGGGCGGAGCGCTGCTCTCTCACAGCTTTGGGAAGGCGAGGGAGCGGCGGAGATTTCCGAGATTGGAGCAGCAACGGGCGAATGGGCGAACTTCCCCTGTTTGCCCTGCTTATAAAGAGGGAGGGGGCGGACGTTCCGCATTTCCGAATAAAGAAACCACCCACGATCTCTCCCACGATGCCACATTCAACGCGTGCCGTTCGGGGAGGGCGCGGTGGATACGGAGAGAGATACGGCGTAACCTAGGCCGCGCGTGCCCGTGCCCTGTTTTGGGCCTGGCCCAACAGCGCTCGGCACCATGTATGGCCCAGGACCGGGGGCTCCTGTCGGTGTACTAGAGTAGGGGTACCCTAGTATCCCAAACTTGTGCACGGGCAGTCGCAGCATCCCGCGGCAAGGCTTGCCAGGTGACCGCCAAGGTCCTCCGTGGTTCCTTTGGAGCCATTCAAGAACAAAGTATCCAAGCCAAGGAGACAAGACCCCGGCAAGAGGAGATTGCCGGGAAGGCCAACAAAGGCATCTCAAGACCCCGACAAGAGGAGCTTGCCGGGAAGGCCAACCAAGGCACCTCAAGGAACTTGTCGCGACGCGCCACGCGTCCCGGCAAGGCCCGGTGAGCGACAAGCCCCCGGACGCGACAAGACAACGACCGCGGCAAGGCGCTTGCCGCGGCAAGCCACCACTCTGTGCCCGTGCTCCAGTGCATCCACCAACGTGTCGCTCTGGGACCCTTCCAGGTGTACGTGGTGGGAGGCTGTGCAGCCAGGAGTGCGCGGTGGCAAGCGGCGCTGACAAGATCGCCATCGTAGCGAGCGGTGGCGTCCATGACGGTCCCTTTTGCACTATTTAGACGACGCAGACGGGCATTTAATGCCCATGTCCCCTGCCATCAGGGTTAGGTATGATACACTGTAGCAGGTAGCTGTACCTACCGCAACACCTTTCCATTTTTACCCTTGTCTACGTTGCCACCTGTCGGTGACCCCTTGAGCATATAAAAGGAGGCCCATGCGCAACGCAGGGGGAGTGGGCTGGTTAGGAAAAAGAGAACACTCACGCTCGGTCTCGTTAGCTGCTGGAGTGTACTATAGCACTCCGCGCTCCAGAGCAAGAACTCAATACAAACCACAAAGCAGGTGTAGGGTTTTACGCATCCGTGCGGCCCGAACCTGGGTAAACTGCTCGTGTGCTTCGCCTCGATCCGCTCTTCATGCGACCTCCGCCCCCGCCGAACCGAAAGGGACTCGGTCCGCTGGTCCCATAGGTGCTCGTGGATCAGAACCCCAGCATTTCTCATGTATTTAGTACAACCAAATTCAATTTATTTCTCACATGGTATATAATAACAGAATGCACCCACAAGAATTGAACATCGCATTGCAGAATTGAACCAAACAGTTAACTAAACACCACAACAAATGAACAAAACGTTAACTGAGAACCACATTCCACAATATAACATACTCCTAACAGAAGATCAGACAGTTAACCAAGCCAAGCGTGCTTAACAACTTGGAAATATAGAAATTGAATTTTCTTCTCATGTATTTATTACAACCAAATTCGATTTACTTCTCACATGGTATACAATAACATAATGCACCCACAACTATTGAACATCGCACTGTAGAATTGAACCAAACAATTAACTAAACACCACAACAAATGAACCAAATGTTAATGGAGCACCACATTGCACAATGTATAACATACTCCTAATAGAAGATCAGACAGTTAACCAAACCAAGCATGCTTAACAACTTGGAAATATAGCAATTGTATTTTTTCTCATGTATTTATTCCTCATATGGTATACAATAACATAATGCACCCACAGCTATTGAACATTGCATTGCAGAATTGAACCAAACAGTTAAGTAAACACCACAACAAATGAACCAAAAATTAACTGAGCACCACATTGCACAATGTATAACATACTAGAAGGTCAGATAGTTAACCAAACTAAGCATGCTTGACAACTTGTAATATAGCAATTGTATTCGTTTCTCATGTACTTTGTAAATATAATTCGATTTATTTCTCACGTGGAAGACACTACAAAAGTGTAGCCTGAAGAATTGAACATCGCATTTGCAGAATTGAACCAAACAGTTAACTGAAGATGACATTAATTGACCAAATAGTAAATAACTGAGCACCTCATTGCACGACATATAGAACATATACACTAGAGCAAGAGATCGCATGGTAAAATTAGATAGCACAATTCACTATAATTTTTTAGGGAAAGGCAGGAGCAGCACACGAACGGGTAAACTGAGCATGCTTAAACGGCAAAGCTAGCAAATGGCAAGATGCTCCTCCAAGATCTAAGGGTCGGCACGAACAGCCATCGCGACCTCATCTGCGAGTGCAGCCAGAATTTGCTTCTCCGCTGCCAAATGCTCCTTGAGCTCCTACCTATACTGCGTGCACCATGGCTTAGGACGGCACTTATTTGGTGGAGGGGTCGGTGATTTGGGTGGAAGGTGTCGCACTGGCGGTCGGGGCATGTGGGATGTGGAAGAAGGAGGAGGATGGGGGTCGGGTGTGGATTACCTGCCTGGATAGACGAGGCCGAGCAGCGTAAAGGAGGGTCGCCAGTGAGGAGACGGCGCTGCAAGCAAGGAGTGAAGGTTTCAACTTGGAAAGGAAGGCAGAAATAGGGGAAATGTGGCTTTTGGTAAGGGGGAGGGGGCAGGGAGGTAGATATTTCTGTGGAAGCCAAAAAATTTGGATCGGTTCAGTGAAAAAAATGTCACGCAAAGTTTCATCAGACACGGTCCCTTATTCTAAATTGTGTATGATATGTGAACATCACAAACTATTCAGATAGCTTAACCCGTGTGTGATGAGTTTGAACGTCAAAAATTTTGGTTTGAATTTCCCTGGTTATATTGATCATCCAAGTCATTGCATAATTTTGGTACACAAAGGAGACTATGGCACACCCACACTTCTTAATCAAGCAAGTTCAACAATTAAACAGAGCTAGCTGACCTAAATATTACTCTAACAAATTAAAGACCGTCACTCTTAATTAAATAAAACAAACTGTACTACTAGGGCTGGTTCTCGTTGATCTCCGCCCACTATAGGAATCAACTAAATTTGTTGTCTGCCACGACGGACGGCAAAGCACTTTGTCGTCTGCCACAAACAGCAAAGCTGTTTGGCAAACAGGTCTACGGTAAAGAGGTTCTTTGTCGAGTGCTTCATCAAAGCAGACGGTAAAGAATCTTTGCCATCAGTGGCGGATGACAAAGAAAACGGACAGCAACTAATAGGCATTAGCCATGTTAGGTGGCTAACGGCAGCCTTTGCCGTTTGCCAGCGGACGACAAACATTCCCTTCCCTTTGCCATCCGCTGGCGGACGACAAAGTAACCAAATGGTCAGGTCCCAGGTTGCATAGGTTGCTGCCACATGGCCTTTTTGCCGTCGGTGGCAGACGGCAAAGAGGCTCCATTACCTCTTTTTTCTGTTTTTCTTATATCCAAGCATTTTCAAAGAAAAAATATATATACACGCACACACACACATAACTTCATCATACATGCATACTTACATCCAACCATACCAAGTTACATGCATAGTTCCATCATACATAGCAAGTTCAACATAGAGGCATCCAACCATATATTACAATAGTTTCGTCCAACGATACATGCATAGTTCAATGATACAAAAGAAACAGAGAAAGGGATAAGAAGCACAACATCAATGCAAGCTTTCATCAAGTGAATGAAATCGACAAAATGGGAAATAAGGAAGTTAGAAGAAGAACAACAAAATGAAGAAGAACAAGAAGAAGTAAGCATACTTAGGTAAAATGGAGATAACCTAGCTAATTATGCCATTTTGAGTGAACTAAGCATATTATGCCATTTTTGAAATAAAGCAGCTTAGTATAGATCATTATTGAGCTAACCTAGGTAACTAAGCATATTAGAGCTAACTTAGAGCTAACTTAGGTCATTTTGGAGAATAAGAAGAAGAAGAAGAAGAAGAAGAAGACTAGAAGAAGAAGAAGTTTTTTACCCTTTTCCTTCTTATTCTTCTTCTTTTATTCTTTCTTTTTCTTCTCTTTCTTCTTCAGTTCTTTCCTTTTTTCCTCTTCCTTGTTTTTCTTCTTATTCCTTATTTGTGTCATTTTAGAGCTTACATAGGTAATTATGCCATTTTTGAGCTAACTAAGCTTATTATGTCAATTTGGAGGAAAAAGGTAAGTATAGGTCATTTTTGTGCTAACATAAGTAATTATGCCGTTTTTGAGCTAACGTAGGTAAAATGGATCATTCTGGAGCTAACCTAGCTAAAATGGATCATATTGGATCTAACCTAGGTAAACTTGGTCATTTTGGAGCTAACCTAGGTAAAATGGATCATATTGGAGCTAACCTAGGTAAAATGGGTCATTTTGGAGCTAACTTAGCTAATTATGCCATTTTTAGTTAACTAAGCATATTATGCCATTTTTGACATAAGTAAGCTAAGTACAGGTCTTTTTTGAGCTAACCTAGGTAACTAAGCATATTAGAGCTAATTTAGCATTTTAGAGCTAACTTAGGTAAAATTGATCATTTTGGAGCTCATTAGGCTTAGTATGTCATTTTCTAGGAAAATAAGCTAATCATATGACATATATGAGGTTACCAAGATTGTTATGCCATTTCAAACCTAAGTAAGCTAATTACGCCATTTTTTGCATAAGTAAGCTAAGTGTATGTCATTATTGAGCAAACCTAGGTAACTAAGAATATTAGAGATAACTTAGCATATTAGAGCTAACTTAGGTCATTTCGGAGGAAACAAAGCTAAGTGTAGATCATTTTGGAGCTAAGTAACCTAATTATGTCATTTTGGAGGAAGATAAGTTAAGTCTAGGTCATTATGGTAAGCATTTTGGAGGAAATAAAGCTAAGTCTAGGTTGAGGGAGTCCTGGATTGAGGTGTCCTCACGCGTCCAGACTATGTAACATGGGCCAGACTAATGGGCTATGAAGATACAAGACAGAAGATTTCCTCCTGTGTCAGGATGGGACTCTCCTTTGCGTGGATGGCAAGCTTGGCATTCGGGTATGTAGATTCCTTCCTTTGTAAACCGACTCTGTACAACCCTAGGACCCTTCGGTGTGTATATAAACCGAAGGGTTTAGTCCGTAGAGGCAATCATAATCATACAGGCTAGACATCTAGGGTTTAGATATTACGATCTCTTGGTAGATCAACACTTGTAATTCTCATATACATCAAGATCAATCAAGCAGGAAATAGGGTATTACCTCCGTCAAGAGGGCCCGAACCTGGGTAAACAACATGTCCCCCGTCTCCTGTTACCATCGACCTTAGACGCATAGTTCGGGACCCCCTACCCGAGATCCGCTGGTTTTGACACCGACATTGGTGCTTTCATTGAGAGTTCCGCTGCATCGTCTCTAGAAGGTTCGATGGCTCCATCAATCATCTACAACAATGCGGCCTTGGGGGAGGTTTTCCTCCCCGGTCGGATCTTTGTGCTCGGCGGCTTCGGACTGCGGGCCAACTCGCTTGGCCATCTAGAGAAGATCGACAGCTACGCCCTAGGTCACCAAATTAGTTTTGGAAATCTGGACTATGTCGGTGATATCCGAAGAGACTTGAACTTCCAAGGGTTCACGACCCCTACCTCCGCTCTGGCCTTAGATCCAGAGTGCATCACTAGGTCCGAAGACGGGATTACTGAGCCCGCCGGACTATCTTCGGCCACTAAGCCCAGCACGGGAGAACTGGAGGAAGTAGTGTCGATGGCAACCATTATGAAGCCGGACTCTTCTCCGGACACTGCTCTGAACCCTCGGAGTCAGCATCGTGTGAGCCCGGCCAAGGAGTTTCCCTCCCGCCATACTCCACGGGTTTCCTTCTCCCTCGTCAAACCTCGCCTTTAAGCAAGGCTATGAACTTGATGCGATCCCTCGTCATTACACAGGAGCAATGTACAAACTACACCCATCCCGGACTAGGGGCTGAGAGCAGGGAATTTTATGTCCCACCCACCATCCACTTCATAGCCACTGTCGAGGACATAACTGACAAGCTCGACTATGGCTCCGAAGACATCGATGGTATGGACGACAATGCCAGAGAGGAGCAGGCCAAAAACCCTCAGTTTAACGGACGTTGGACGGCCACCTCATCGTATGATGTGTACATGGTGGACACACCCAAGGAGGGTAACAACGATGATAAAGAAGATCCAGTCGAGAATAAACCGACTGAGATACAGCCAAAGCGTCGACGTCAGTGGTGCTGCTCTAAATCACGCCATGGAAAAGACAGCAATTCCAGCACAGGAGACAACAACACTCCGGACGATGCCGAAGATAAAGAAGACCCCATCGAGCCAACTTTCGAATAGGACGATTGGGAAGATGGGCAAGTTATCCCTGACGAACAGGCCATAAACGATGACTCGGAGGACAGTAATTATCTCCCACTCTCTGAGGAGAAGGTGAGCCTCGGTGACAAAGACTTTATCATACCCGAGGAACCCCTCGAGCAGGAGCGCTTTCAGCGCCGGCTAATTGCCACTTCAAGGAGCCTGAGAAAGAAGCAGCAGCTTCAAGTTGATCAAGATCTGCTCAACGATAGGTGGACTAATGGATCGCAGGGGCGTGCATCGACACGCGACGACGGCTATCTAGCTAGACATGACAAGCATAATCACGCTCGGGCCGAAAACCGCAAACGGACTCCATCCGAGCTGCGTCGCAACTTGGCCCTATATAGAGGCGCCGCACACCCCCTCTGCTTCACTGATGAAGTAATGGAGCATGAATTCCTAGAAGGGTTCAAACCTATGAATATTGAATCGTATGATGGAACAACAGATCCCGCGGTATGGATTGAGAATTTTCTTCGCCATATTCATATGGCCCGCGGTGATGATCTCCATGCCATCAAATACCTCCCACTAAAATTAAAGGGACCAGCCCGGCACTGGCTAAACATCCTCCCAGAAAACTCTATTGGCAACTGGGAAGACCTGGAAGATGCCTTTCGTGACAACTTCCAAGGTACATATGTCCGGCCTCCGGATGCCGATGACCTCAGTCACATCACCCAACAGCCCGGAGAGTCAGCCAGGAAGCTCTAGACTAGGTTCTTAATTAAAAAGAACCAAATCGTCGACTGTCCGGGCACCGAAGCCTAGCGGCTTTTAAACATAGCGTCCGAGATGAATGACTGGCCCGTCACCTCGGCTAAGAAAAACCAAAATCTATGGCAGCTCTTACCGCACTAATGACCCACTTTTGCGCGGCAAAAGACAGCTGGCTGGCTCACCGAAACAATAGCACCAGCGATCCTGGCACCTCTGAGGTCAGGGACGGCAACGGCAAGCCTCGACGCAATAAAAACAAGCGTCAAAACAATAATGTAGAACCCAAGACACAGCGGTCAATGCCAGATTTAGTGGTTCCAAATCCGGTCAACGTAAGAAGCCACTCAAGGCAAATAAAGATGGCCCATCCAGTTTAGACACGATACTGGATCGGCCCTATCAAATTCATGGCAGCCCTCACAAACCTGCCAACCATACCAACAGAAATTGTTGGGTTTTCAAACAAGCAGGCAAGCTCAACGCCGAACACAAAGGGAAGGGGCCGCCTAGTGACAGCGAAGACGAGGAGACTCGCCAGCCAAACACCGGGGGACAAAAGCGATTACCCCCTGAAGTAAAAACAGTAAACATGATATCTATGACACATATCCCTACGAGGGAGCGCGAGCGCGTACCACGAGACGACTATGCCATAAAGAGGTTCTTTGTCGAGTGCTTCATCAAAGAAGACGGTAAAGAATCTTTGCCATCAGTGGCGGACGGCAAAGAAAACGGACGACAACTAATAGGCATTAGCCACGTTAGGTGGCTAACGGCAGCCTTTGCCGTTTGCCAGCGGACGACAAACATTCCCTTCCCTTTGCCGTCCGCTGGCGGACGACAAAGTAACCAAATGGTCAGGTCCCAGGTTGCATAGGTTGCTGCCACATGGCCTTTTTGCCGTCGGTGGCAGACGGCAAAGAGGCTCCATTACCTCTTTTTTCTGTTTTTCTTATATCCAAGCATTTTCAAAGAAAAAATATATATACACGCACACACACACATAACTTCATCATACATGCATACTTACATCCAACCATACCAAGTTACATGCATAGTTCCATCATACATAACAAGTTCAACATAGAGGCATCCAACCATATATTACAATAGTTTCGTCCAACGATACATGCATAGTTCAACGATACAAAAGAAACAGAGAAAGGGATAAGAAGCACAACATCAATGCAAGCTTTCATCAAGTGAATGAAATCGACAAAATGGGAAATAAGGAAGTTAGAAGAAGAACAACAAAATGAAGAAGAACAAGAAGAAGTAAGCATACTTAGGTAAAATGGAGATAACCTAGCTAATTATGCCATTTTGAGTGAACTAAGCATATTATGCCATTTTTGAAATAAAGCAGCTTAGTATAGATCATTATTGAGCTAACCTAGGTAACTAAGCATATTAGAGCTAACTTAGAGCTAACTTAGGTCATTTTGGAGAATAAGAAGAAGAAGAAGAAGAAGAAGAAGAAGAAGAAGAAGACTAGAAGAAGAAGAAGTTTTTTACCCTTTTCCTTCTTATTCTTCTTCTTTTATTCTTTCTTTTTGTTCTCTTTCTTCTTCAGTTCTTTCCTTTTTTTCCTCTTCCTTGTTTTTCTTCTTATTCCTTATTTGTGTCATTTTAGAGCTTACATAGGTAATTATGCCATTTTTGAGCTAACTAAGCTTATTATGTCAATTTGGAGGAAAAAGGTAAATATAGGTCATTTTTGTGCTAACATAAGTAATTATGCCGTTTTTGAGCTAACGTCGGTAAAATGGATCATTTTGGAGCTAACCTAGCTAAAATGGATCATATTGGATCTAACCTAGGTAAACTTGGTCATTTTGGAGCTAACCTAGGTAAAATGGATCATATTGGAGCTAACCGAGGTAAAATGGGTCATTTTGGAGCTAACTTAGCTAATTATGCCATTTTTAGTTAACT
Source organism: Triticum dicoccoides (assembly GCF_002162155.2). Lineage (NCBI taxonomy): Eukaryota > Viridiplantae > Streptophyta > Magnoliopsida > Poales > Poaceae > Triticum > Triticum dicoccoides. Next base: position 338,640,427 of record NC_041386.1, read on the forward strand.
AAGCATATTATGCCATTTTTGACATAAGTAAGCTAAGTACAGGTCTTTTTTGAGCTAACCTAGGTAACTAAGCATATTAGAGCTAATTTAGCATTTTAGAGCTAACTTAGGTAAAATTGATCATTTTGGAGCTCATTAGGCTTAGTATGTCATTTTCTAGGAAAATAAGCTAATCACATGACATATATGAGGTTACCAAGATTGTTATGCCATTTCAAACCTAAGTAAGCTAATTACGCCATTTTTTGCATAAGTAAGCTAAGTGTATGCCATTATTGAGCAAACCTAGGTAACTAAGAATATTAGAGATAACTTAGCATATTAGAGCTAACTTAGGTCATTTCAGAGGAAACAAAGCTAAGTGTAGATCATTTTGGAGCTAAGTAACCTAATTATGTCATTTTGGAGGAAGATAAGTTAAGTCTAGGTCATTATGGTAAGCATTTTGGAGGAAATAAAGCTAAGTCTAGGTTGAGGGAGTCCTGGATTGAGGTGTCCTCAGGCGTCCAGACTATGTAACATGGGCCAGACTAATGGGCTATGAAGATACAAGACAGAAGATTTCCTCCTGTGTCAGGATGGGACTCTCCTTTGCGTGGATGGCAAGCTGGGCATTCGGGTATGTAGATTCCTTCCTTTGTAAACCGACTCTGTACAACCCTAGGACCCTTCGGTGTGTATATAAACCGAAGGGTTTAGTCCGTAGAGGCAATCATAATCATACAGGCTAGACATCTAGGGTTTAGATATTACGATCTCTTCGTAGATCAACACTTGTAATTCTCATATACATCAAGATCAATCAAGCAGGAAATAGGGTATTACCTCCGTCAAGAGGGCCCGAACCTGGGTAAACAACGTGTCCCCCGTCTCCTGTTACCATCGACCTTAGACGCACAGTTCGGGACCCCCTACCCGAGATCCGCCGGTTTTGACACCGACATTGGTGCTTTCATTGAGAGTTCCGCTGCATCGTCTCTAGAAGGTTCGATGGCTCCATCAATCATCTACAAAAATGCGGCCTTGGGGGAGGTTTTCCTCCCCGGTCGGATCTTTGTGCTCGGCGGCTTCGGACTGCGGGCCAACTCGCTTGGCCATCTAGAGCAGATCGACAGCTACGCCCTAGGTCACCAAATTAGTTTTGGAAATCTGGACTATGTCGGTGATATCCGAAGAGACTTGAACTTCCAAGGGTTCACGACCCCTACCTCCGCTCTGGCCTTAGATCCAGAGTGCATCACTAGGTCCGAAGACGGGATTACTGAGCCCGCCGGACTATCTTCGGCCACTAAGCCCAGCACGGGAGAACTGGAGGAAGTAGTGTCGATGGCAACAATTATGAAGCCGGACTCTTCTCCGGACACTGCGCTGAACCCTCTGAGTCAGCATCGTGTGAGCCCGGCCAAGGAGTTTCCCTCCCGCCATACTCCACGGGTTTCCTTCTCCCTCGTCAAACCTCGCCTTTAAGCAAGGCTATGAACTTGATGCGATCCCTCGTCATTACACAGGAGCAATGTACAAACTACACCCATCCCGGACTAGGGGCTGAGAGCAGGGAATTTTATGTCCCACCCACCACCCACTTCATAGCCACTATCGAGGACATAACTGACAAGCTCGACTACGGCTCCGAAGACATCGATGGTATGGACGACAATGCCGGAGAGGAGCAGGCCAAAAACCCTCAGTTTAACGGACGCTGGACGGCCACCTCATCGTATGATGTGTACATGGTGGACACACCCAAGGAGGGTAACAACGATGATAAAGAAGATCCAGTCGAGAATAAACCGACTGAGATACAGCCAAAGCGTCAACGTCAGTGGTGCTGCTCTAAATCACGCCATGGAAAAGACAGCAATACCAGCACAGGAGACAACAACACTCCGGACGATGCCGAAGATAAAGAAGACCCCATCGAGCCAACTTTCGAACAGGACGATTGGGAAGATGGGCAAGTTATCCCTGACGAACAGGCCGTAAACGACGACTCGGAGGACAGTAATTATCTCCCACTCTCCGAGGAGAAGGTGAGCCTCGGTGACAAAGACTTTATCATACCCAAGGAACCCCTCGAGCAGGAGCGCTTTTAGCGCCAGCTAATTGCCACTTCAAGGAGCCTAAGAAAGAAGCAGCAGCTTCAAGTTGATCAAGATCTGCTCAACGATAGGTGGACTAATGGATCGCAGGGGCGTGCACCGACACGCGACGACGGCTATCTAGCCGGACATGACAAGCATAATCACGCTCGGGCCGAAAACCGTAGACGGACTCCATCCGAGCTGCCTCGCAACTTGGCCATATATAGAGGCGCCGCACACCCCCTCTGCTTCACTGATGAAGTAATGGAGCATGAATTCCTAGAAGGGTTCAAACCTATGAATATTGAATCGTATGATGGAACAACAGATCCCGCGGTATGGATTGAGAATTTTCTTCGCCATATTCATATGGCCCGCGGTGATGATCTCCATGCCATCAAATACCTCCCACTAAAATTAAAGGGACCAGCCCGGCACTGGCTAAACATCCTCCCAGAAAACTCTATTGGCAACTGGGAAGACCTGGAAGATGCCTTTCGTGACAACTTCCAAGGTACATATGTCCGGCCTCCGGATGCCGATGACCTCAGTCACATCACCCAACAGCCCGGAGAGTCAGCCAGGAAGCTCTAGACTAGGTTCTTAATGAAAAAGAACCAAATCATCGACTGTCCGGGCACCGAAGCCTAGCGGCTTTTAAACATAGCGTTCGAGATGAATGGCTGGCCCGTCACCTCGGCTAAGAAAAACCAAAATCTATGGCAGCTCTTACCGCACTAATGACCCACTTTTGCGCGGCAAAAGACAGCTGGCTGGCTCACCGAAACAATAGCACCAGCGATCCTGGCACCTCTGAGGTCAGGGACGGCAACAGCAAGCCTCGACGCAATAAAAACAAGCGTCAAAACAATAATGTAGAACCCAAGACACAACGGTCAATGCCAGATTCAGTGGTTCCAAATCCGGTCAACGGAAGAAGCCACTCAAGGCAAATAAAGATGGCCCATCCAGTTTGGACACGGTACTGGATCGGCCCTATCAAATTCATGGCAGCCCTCACAAACCTGCCAACCATACCAACAGAAATTGTTGGGTTTTCAAACAAGCAGGCAAGCTCAACGCCGAACACAAAGGGAAGGGGCCGCCTAGTGATAGCGAAGACGAGGAGACTCGCCAGCCAAACACTGGGGGACAAAAGCGATTACCCCCTGAAGTAAAAATAGTAAACATGATATCTATGACACATATCCCTACGAGGGAGCGCGAGCGCGTACCACGAGACGACTATGCCATAAAGAGGTTCTTTGTCGAGTGCTTCATCAAAGCAGACGGTAAAGAATCTTTGCCATCAGTGGCGGACGACAAAGAAAACGGACGGCAACTAATAGGCATTAGCCACGTTAGGTGGCTAACGGCATCCTTTGCCGTCTGCCAGCGGACGACAAACATTCCCTTCCCTTTGCCGTCCGCTGGCGGACGACAAAGTAACCAAATGGTCAGGTCCCAGGTTGCATAGATTGCTGCCACATGGCCTTTTTGCCGTCGGTGGCAGACGGCAAAGAGGCTCCATTACCTCTTTTTCTGTTTTTCTTATGTCCAAGCATTTTCAAAGAAAAAATATATATACACGCACACACACACATAACTTCATCATACATGCATACTTACATCCAACCATACCAAGTTACATGCATAGTTCCATCATACATAGCAAGTTCAACATAGAGGCATCCAACCATATATTACAATAGTTTCGTCCAACGATACATGCATAGTTCAACGATACAAAAGAAACAGAGAAAGGGATAAGAAGCACAACATCAATGCAAGCTTTCATCAAGTGAATGAAATCGACAAAATGGGAAATAAGGAAGTTAGAAGAAGATCAACAAAATGAAGAAGAACAAGAAGAAGTAAGCATACTTAGGTAAAATGGAGATAACCTAGCTAATTATGCCATTTTGAGTGAACTAAGCATATTATGCCATTTTTGAAATAAAGCAGCTTAGTATAGATCATTATTGAGCTAACCTAGGTAACTAAGCATATTAGAGCTAACTTAGAGCTAACTTAGGTCATTTTGGAGAATAAGAAGAAGAAGAAGAAGAAGAAGAAGAAGAAGAAGACTAGAAGAAGAAGAAGTTTTTTACCCTTTTCCTTCTTATTCTTCTTCTTTTATTCTTTCTTTTTCTTCTCTTTCTTCTTCAGTTCTTTCCTTTTTTTCCTCTTCCTTGTTTTTCTTCTTATTCCTTATTTGTGTCATTTTAGAGCTCACATAGGTAATTATGCCATTTTTGAGCTAACTAAGCTTATTATGTCAATTTGGAGGAAAAAGGTAATTATAGGTCATTTTTGTGCTAACATAAGTAATTATGCCGTTTTTGAGCTAATGTAGGTAAAATGGATCATTTTGGAGCTAACCTAGCTAAAATGGATCATATTGGATCTAACCTAGGTAAACTTGGTCATTTTGGAGCTAACCTAGGTAAAATGGATCATATTGGAGCTAACCTAGGTAAAATGGGTCATTTTGGAGCTAACTTAGCTAATTATGCCATTTTTAGTTAACTAAGCATATTATGCCATTTTTGACATAAGTAAGCTAAGTACAGGTCTTTTTTGAGCTAACCTAGGTAACTAAGCATATTAGAGCTAATTTAGCATTTTAGAGCTAACTTAGGTAAAATTGATCATTTTGGAGCTCATTAGGCTTAGTATGTCATTTTCTAGGAAAATAAGCTAATCATATGACATATATGAGGTTACCAAGATTGTTATGCCATTTCAAACCTAAGTAAGCTAATTACGCCATTTTTTGCATAAGTAAGCTAAGTGTATGTCATTATTGAACAAACCTAGGTAACTAAGAATATTAGAGATAACTTAGCATATTAGAGCTAACTTAGGTCATTTCGGAGGAAACAAAGCTAAGTGTAGATCATTTTGGAGCTAAGTAACCTAATTATGTCATTTTGGAGGAAGATAAGTTAAGTCTAGGTCATTATGGTAAGCATTTTGGAGGAAATAAAGCTAAGTCTAGGTTGAGGGAGTCCTGGATTGAGGTGTCCTCAGGCGTCCAGACTATGTAACATGGGCCAGACTAATGGGCTATGAAGATACAAGACAGAAGATTTCCTCCTGTGTCAGGATGGGACTCTCCTTTGCGTGGATGGCAAGCTTGGCATTCAGGTATGTAGATTCCTTCCTTTGTAAACCGACTCTGTACAACCCTAGGACCCTCCGGTGTGTATATAAACCGAAGGGTTTAGTCCGTAGAGGCAATCATAATCATACAGGCTAGACATCTAGGGTTTAGATATTACGATCTCTTGGTAGATCAACACTTGTAATTCTCATATACATCAAGATCAATCAAGCAGGAAATAGGGTATTACCTCCGTCAAGAGGGCCCGAACCTGGGTAAACAACGTGTCCCCCGTCTCCTGTTACCATCGACCTTAGACGCACAGTTCGGGACCCCCTACCCGAGATCCGCCGGTTTTGACACCGACATTGGTGCTTTCATTGAGAGTTCCGCTGCATCGTCTCTAGAAGGTTCGATGGCTCCATCAATCATCTACAACAATGCGGCCTTGGGGGAGGTTTTCCTCCCCGGTCGGATCTTTGTGCTCGGCGACTTCGGACTGCGGGCCAACTCGTTTGGCCATCTAGAGCAGATCGACAGCTACGCCCTAGGTCACCAAATTAGTTTTGGAAATCTGGACTATGTCGGTGATATCCGAAGAGACTTGAACTTCCAAGGGTTCACGACCCCTACCTCCGCTCTGGCCATAGATCCAGAGTGCATCACTAGGTCCGAAGACGGGATTACTGAGCCCGCCGGACTATCTTCGGCCACTAAGCCCAGTACGGGAGAACTGGAGGAAGTAGTGTCGATGGCAACCATTATGAAGCCGGACTCTTCTCCGGACACTGCTCTGAACCCTCGAAGTCAGCATCGTGTGAGCCCGGCCAAGGAGTTTCCCTCCCGCCATACTCCACGGGTATCCTTCTCCCTCGTCAAACCTCGCCTTTAAGCAAGGCTATGAACTTGATGCGATCCCTCGTCATTACACAGGAGCAATGTACAAACTACACCCATCCCGGACTAGGGGCTGAGAGCAGGGAATTTTCTGTCCCGCCCACCACCCACTTCATAGCCACTGTCGAGGACATAACTGACAAGCTCGACTACGGCTCCGAAGACATCGATGGTATGGACGACAATGCCGAAGAGGAGCAGGCCAAAAACCCTCAGTTTAACGGACGCTGGACGGCCACCTCATCGTATGATGTGTACATGGTGGACACACCCAAGGAGGGTAACAACGATGATAAAGAAGATCCAGTCGAGAATAAACCGACTGAGATACAGCCAAAGCGTCGACGTCAGTGGTGCTGCTCTAAATCACGCCGTGGAAAAGACAGCAATACCAGCACAGGAGACAACAACACTCCGGACGATGCCGAAGATAAAGAAGACCCCATCGAGCCAACTTTCGAACAGGACGATTGGGAAGATGGGGAAGTTATCCCTGACGAACAGGCCGTAAACGATGACTCGGAGGACAGTAATTATCTCCCACTCTCCGAGGAGAAGGTGAGCCTCGGTGACAAAGACTTTATCATACCCAAGGAACCCCTCGAGCAGGAGCGCTTTCAGCGCCAGCTAATTGCCACTTCAAGGAGCCTGAGAAAGAAGCAGCAGCTTCAAGTTGATCAAGATCTGCTCAACGATAGGTGGACTAATGGATCGCAGGGGCGTGCGCCGACACGTGACGACGGCTATCTAGCCGGACATGACAAGCATAATCACGCTCGGGCCGAAAACCGCAGACGGACTCCATCCGAGCTGCGTCGCAACTTGGCCCTATATAGAGGCGCCGGACACCCCCTCTGCTTCACTGATGAAGTAATGGAGCATGAATTCCTAGAAGGGTTCAAACCTATGAATATTGAATCGTATGATGGAACAACAGATCCCGCGGTATGGATTGAGAATTTTCTTCGCCATATTCATATGGCCCGCGGTGATGATGTCCATGCCATCAAATACCTCCCACTAAAATTAAAGGGACCAGCCCGGCACTGGCTAAACATCCTCCCAGAAAACTCTATTGGCAACTGGGAAGACCTGGAAGATGCCTTTCGTGACAACTTCCATGGTACATATGTCCGGCCTCCGGATGCCAATGACCTCAGTCACATCACCCAACAGCCCGGAGAGTCAGCCAGGAAGCTCTAGACTAGGTTCTTAATTAAAAAGAACCAAATCGTCGACTGTCCGGGCACCGAAGCCTAGCGGCTTTTAAACATAGCGTCCGAGTTGAATGGCTGGCCAGTCACCTCGGCTAAGAAAAACCAAAATCTATGGCAGCTCTTACCGCACTAATGACCCACTTTTGCACGGCAAAAGACAGCTGGCTGGCTCACCGAAACAATAGCACCAGCGATCCTGGCACCTCTGAGGTCAGGGACGGCAACAGCAAGCCTCGACGCAATAAAAACAAGCGTTAAAACAATAATGTAGAACCCAAGACACAGCGGTCAATGCCAGATTCAGTGGTTCCAAATCCGGTCAACGGAAGAAGCCACTCAAGGCAAATAAAGATGGCCCATCCAGTTTAGACACGATACTGGATCGGCCCTATCAAATTCATGGCAGCCCTCACAAACCTGCCAACCATACCAACAGAAATTGTTGGGTTTTCAAACAAGCAGGCAAGCTCAACGCCGAACACAAAGGGAAGGGGCCGCCTAGTGACAGCGAAGACGAGGGGACTCGCCAGCCAAACACCGGGGGACAAAAGCGATTACCCCCTGAAGTAAAAACAGTAAACATGATATCTATGACACATATCCCTACGAGGGAGCGCGAGCGCGTACCACGAGACGACTATGCCATAAAGCTGGTCGTACCAAAATTTAACCCATGGGCAGCTTGTCTGATCACTTTTGATCGTAATGACCACCCAACAGTTATCTGTCACAAAGGTTCGGCAGCTCTGGTCCTCGACCCAATCATCGATGGATTCCATCTCACACGGATCCTTCTGGACGGCGGCAGTAGCCTTAACTTGATCTATCAAGACACTGTTCACAAAATGGGCATTGATCCCTCAAGGAACCAGCCCACCACAACTACCTTTAGCGGTTTAATACCTAGCGAACAAGCTCACTGTACGGGCTCAATCACACTGGAAGTCGTCTTCGGTTCACCGAAAAACTTCCGAAACGAAGCCTTGATCTTTGATATCTCTCTGTTCTGCAGTGGATACCATGCACTACTTGGACGGACCGCGTTCGCTCGTTTCAATGTGGTCCCACACTACGCATATCTAAAGCTTATGATGCCCGGTCCATGCGGCGTCATAACGATCACTGGAAAAACGGAAAAACCCCTCTGTTTCGAGGATTATATCACGGCCATCACAGCCGAATTACAAAGCGGACTCGTTAAACCGCATAACTTATCAACCATTAAGCCACTGGCCTCTACTACACAAGACCAGTCAATTTTCGAGCTGGATTAGCAGTTCCGCCTCCGTCGTTCGCCGCATATGCCCACGAAGTTCGCATCGCACATGCATAATTGTGCACTTAAAATACCTTGGTCATCGACGGAGGCAGAATGCGGCCAAACCTACAACACGGTTCGTCCTCCTACAGCTTTTCTCCCTTCTTTTAAACTATTTCTTATCTTTTGTCATAGATGAATCAAAACTTGTTCGTCCTATTGACCTGCAAGGACTCTTTCAGAGCCTAGTTTCGTCCAGGCAACCAAAGATTGCTCCTTTTAAGGAATCCTCTTCGCTAAGGCAAAGGAAGTGCAGACGTGCGACAGGAGGTCCAAAAGATTTTTTGTAGACCAAACACTCTATTTAAAACCTAGATATAGCCTTTTTCCTCAGCCTTTGACCGTGGCATGTAAAATGACCCGGGTAGAGGTGTTATAATCTGTAAGATTACGCTCGACGTATCAACCAGATTCCAGTGGACATAATCCGTCTTCATTATTTATTCCTTATAGAATTGTATTTTACCTTTTCGGTGGTTTCACATACACACCTCGGCACTAATCGCCAGGGGCTCGATACGGCAACATATTAAATTGCCAACAAGTCCGAACAGCTCTACAACATACTTCGGCGTCACGAGTTTTGGCATTATATGCAGCTCTGAATCATGTCTTTGGTCAATAGTTGGGTTGCGCGGCTCCTGTGCTTACTACCTTACGTTCCGCTCTATCGGTTAGGATAGTAAAGGTAGAACTATTGCGATTGTGTTTCCGGTTCACCTGGTTAAGCACCTCAGTAGAGAAAGCCGAAAACTCACTGTCATGATGCGGCGAGAGCTGGTCAACCACTCGGCGACTTATTAAAATCTTTTGCGATTTCTTCCGTATAACACGAAGGACCATTTTCCAGTCACCTATGTAGCGCAGCCATATTCAAATAACCGCGCACAAACAAGGGGCTATATCGTAGACCCACCGTCAAACTCCTATGGCTAAGTGAAGGTGTTAAAGCCCTATGGTCCGATTGCCTAGTTCACCGCACTAACACCTCCTTCACGGACCAAGACGTTCGGTCAAGTGTAGTCAGTTGCTATTCTGAACACCCCCGCATTATATGCGAGGGGGCTGAAGCCGACGACTGGCAAACCTTCAGATTATTAAAAAAAACAGCCGCATATGAGGAAATGCCTTTCAGGCAAAAGGCATAAATATAACACAGCCTTAATATATCATAATATTGTTATCACAATTCCGATACATTCACTCGGACATAATATTCTTCGAGCACTGACCCTCTATCAAGCGAGCGCCCTCTAGGACATCTTTAGAATAATGCTCCGGCATGCAATGGTCCTTGCCCTCGGGTGGACTGTTTGCTGCAACATCGACGGCCTTCATTTTCGCGTAGTACATCTTGACACGGGCAAAGCCCATCCGTGCACCTTCAATGCACGTCGGCCGTTTAACGGCGTCGATACGCGGCACCACATCAACAAGTCGCTGCACCAAACTGACATAACTATTCGGAATTGGCTCAGTTGGCCACAACCGGACCACGACTTTCTTCATGGCAGCTCCAGACACCTTGTGGAGGTCGGCCCACTGGGCCATTTGTTCGTTCAGCAACGACGGACGCTGTGGCACATTGAACTATGACCAGAAAAAGCTTCTCCACTGCACGTCCGTCTTGCGCTTGATAAAACTGCGCCACATCAGTGACACTCTTTGGGAGGTACAAGAATGAGTTTGGAAAACTCCACAATTGATTAAGTAGGCATACTTTGGGTCGCCGAATTTAGTCTGTAATAGAAAGGGCTTAGTAGCTGCTATCTCCCCAGCTTGCCGGATCTCCTCCCGAGCCGCTCTAGACTCGGCCGTGCCTCTCGCGCCTCTTGTATAGCCTTGTTGAGTTCGGCTGCCTTGGCTTTGTTATCCTTCTCGAGTGATTCGCGTTGGCTTGTGGCATCCTTCAACTCTCGCGCTATGGTAGATATTCTCTCCTTGCACTTGCATCGAGCGGCTTGTTCGGCCTTTAAGTCAACAGCTGCCTTCTTGATAGCCGCATTGCTCACTCTGGCTAGCTCCTTGGCCCGGGCAAGTTGAGCCCGAAGGGTCTCAAACGCAGTAGCACCATCTGCAATTATGCATGTCCCAGTATATAATTTTCAGCTTCGTGCTCATATTAGTATACATGCATAAGCCGACGGTCCCAAAACATACCTTGTGCCTCGTCGAGCCGCATGTTGATAAGAGTAATGTCCTCATCCGCTGACTCAAGTTTCTGCTTTAAATCTGCAACTTCCGTAACAGGGGTAGTCGCCATTGACATACCAGCCTGTTTTCAAATTAATCATGTCATTTCCTGAGCATATCTTTTTGATCCTCTGATCGCCTCCTAATGGAAGCCGACCAGAATCTTGGGGGCTACTATCTATACACAGGCGCATTCAGCATGTAAAGAACGGTTAAGATATTACATTGCATACCTCAAAGCCTCTTAGCAGGCCCGTGAAGGCTTCAATCAATCCGCTTCTTACGGACAGAATCCTCTCAACTACCATACCCATTAAGGTACGATGTTCCTCTAAGATGGACGCATTCTGCAACATGCCTATTAATGTATCCGGTGCCTCCAGACTCCTGGAAGCGGATGCAGGAGCACAAACTCCCTTCAAAGGGATATGTTTACTCGACCCTAGAGTCGTCTTCATCTATAAACCGGATAGTCCAGGGCCTTTATTGTTGGTCCCCGTAGGGGCTGCACACCTCGGACCCTTGACGACCGAAATATCACCTTCGGGCGCTACCTTCATTGCCCCTCGCGACACTTGATGATCGAGGGAGACCCTCCAGGATGACACCTCGAAGTCATCCACCCTAAGGGGCGAGGAAGCATGTGGAGGCGTCTTGCTTTCCATCATCTCTAGGAGAAGGTCACTCGAGGAGGAGGACTATTGAGGAAGACTACGGGCCGGACTGCAAACATATATTAAAATGTTACCCTTGTGACCTAAAAAAATGGGATATGTCTAGAATACCCTTGTTCACTTACGATTCGGCGAAAGGCTTGTCCTTACGGAGGAACTGTGCAGCAACGTCGTATTCCGAACCCGAACCGTCTGACAGGGACATTTTCCCTCTGTTGGAAGCCTCCAACTTCAAATCTTCGGAGGCGGTCCTTTTCTTCCCATGGGGAGAAGGGATATCAGCTTCTTCTTCCCCTTCGTCTTCAGAAGAGGGAGTTCCTGTCTCCCCGGACATAGTGTCCGGTGTACCTTTAGGGTGGGAGCCACCCCTGGCCTTTTTGCCCTCCTCTTTGTCCTCCTTCGCCGGCACTTGATACGGCGTCGGGGCCAGCATCCTTGTTAACACAGGATCCGCTGAGTTTTCAGGAAGCGGAGCTGAACACCTAATTCTTTCCGCCTTCTTTATCCATCCCTGGTCAATGACAGGTTTCTCAGTACACTGATACGGGATAATCAACTAAGCTGTGTTCAGGAGTCGAGTGCTTACCGAGGTATCCGGATGATTGCAATTGAGGCTGATGTCCTCAGTTGTATCCGGCCACTACTTTCGGGTCCCGAAGAATAACTTCCACATCCCTCTATGCGTTGTGCTGAAGAAGTGTTGAAGGGTCAGTGGTCCTTCCGGATTGAATTCCCACATGCGGAGAGGCTGTCGCTGGCACGACAGGACCCGGCGGACTAGCATTACCTGGATCATGTTGATGAGGCCGGTGTCCTTTTTAAGGAGGCTCCGGATATGGATTTGTAGTGTCCGCACTAGCAAAGGACAAGCCTGGACAGACTCTTATATGATGTAAAGCGCTCCCAAGGACACATGGGAATATCGTCAAGCTAGTTTTCATCACCTTCATATGATTTGCGTTAGGTACTTTGATAATTTGGTATGTGGGTGGACCGATGCTTGGGTACTGCCCTTACTTCGACAAGCATCCCACTTATGATTAACCTCTATTGCAAGCATCTGCAACTACAACAAAAGTAAGGTATACCTAACCATAGCATGAAACATATGGATCCAAATCATCCCCTTATGAAGCAACGTATAAACTAGGGTTTAAGCTTCTGTCACTCTAGGAACCCATCATCTACTTATTACTTCCCAATGCCTTCCTCTAGGCCCAAATAATGGTGAAGTGTCATGTAGTCGATGTTCACATAACACCACTAGAGGAGAGACAACATACATCTCATCAAAATATCGAACGAATACCAAATTCACATGACTACTAATAGCAAGACTTCTCACATTTCCTTAGGAACAAACATAACTACTCACAAAGCATATTCATGTTAATAATCAGAGGGGTATTGATATGCATATAGGATCTGAACATATGATCTTCCACCAAGTAAACCAACTAGCATCAACTACAAGGAGTAATTAACACTACTAGCAACCCACAGGTACCAATCCCAGACTTGGAGACAAGAATTGGATACAAGAGATGAACTAGAGTTTTGAGAAGAGATGGTGCTGGTGAAGATGTTGATGGAGATTGCCCTCTCCCGACGAGAGGAGCGTTGATGATGACGATGGCGATGATTTCCCCCTCCCGGAGGGAAGTTTCCCCAGCAGAACAGCTCCGCCAGAGCCCTAGATTGGTTCTACCAAGGTTCCACCTCGTGGTGGTGGATTCTTGTCTGGGAAGATGGATTATGATTTTTTTCTCATCGAAAGACTCCATATAGCAGAAGATGGCCATCGGAGGGCCACGAGGGGGCCCACGAGGTAGGGGGCGCGCCCAGGGGGTAGGGCGCGCCCCCCACCCTTGTGGGCAGGGTGTGGCCCCCTGGTGAACTTCTTGCACTCAGTATTTATTTTATATTCTGAAAATGTCTTCCGTGAAGTTTCAGGACTTTTGGAGCTATGCAGAATAGGTCTCTAATATTTGCTCCTTTTCCAGCCCAGAATCCCAGTTGCCGGCATTCTCCCTCTTTATGTAAACCTTGTAAAATAAGAGAGAATATGCATAAGTATTGTGACATAATGTGTAATAACAGCCCATAATGCAATAAATATTGACATAAAAGCATGATGCAAAATGGACGTATCAACTCCCCCAAGGTTAGACCCCGCTTGTCCTCAAGCGAAAGCCGAAATCGAAAAATATGTCCACATGTTTAGAGATAGAGGTGTCGATAAAAATAAAATACGGACATGAGAGCATCATGATCATTCTTAGAACAACAACTTATATAATTCGTGTCATATGATCTCTTATGCTAGAGTAATAATTCAATCACAATTTCAAGTATGAATCATAAACTTCATTGAAAACTAACAAACTATAATCTCAGTCATTGAAGCAATTGCAATTTATCATAATATAGGAAAGAGTCAATATAAGAGCTTTTCAGCAAGTCCACATACTCAACTATCATATAGTCTTTCACAATTGCTAACACTCACGCAATACTTATGTGTATGGAGTTTTAATAGGACACAAAGAAAGATAGGGGCTTATAGTTTTGCCTCCCAATGTTTTACCTCAAGGGTAATGTCAACAATAATAGTTCATGAAAACTCACATCAAATTAGCCATATATGCCAGGATCTTTCCAACATGTTGTGCTTGCCAAAAGATAAAATGTAAAAAGGAAGGGTGAAGATCACCATGACTCTTATGTAAGGTAGGAGATAAAAGTAAAAGATAGGCCCTTCGCAGAGGGAAGCAGAGGTTGTCATGCGCTTTTATGGTTGGATGTACAAAATCTTAATGTGAAAGAACGTCACTTTATATTGCCACTTGTGATATGGACCTTTATTATGCAGTCTGTCGCTTTTATTTCTTCCATATCACACGATCATATAAAGCTTATTTCCTCCACACCAATCAATCATACATATTTAGAGAGCAATGTTTATTGCTTGCACCGATGACAACTTACTTGAAGGATCTTACTCAATCCATAGGTAGATATGGTGGACTCTCATGGAAAAACTGGTTTAAGGGTGTTTGGAAGCACAAGTAGTATCTCTACTTGGTGCAAAGGATTTGGCTAGCATGAGGGGGAAAGGCAAGCTCAACCATGTTGGATGATCCATGTCAATATAATTTATCTCAGATGTAAGAAAACATAACCCATTACGTTGTCTTCCTTGGCCAATGTCAGCTCTTTTAGCATGTCATATGTTAATGAGTGCTCACAATCATAAAAGATGTCCAAGATAGTATATTTATATGTGAAGACCTCTCTTTCTTTATTACTTCCTATTAATTGCAATGATGACCAAAACTATGTTTGTCAACTCTCAACAACTTTTATTCATCATGCTTTTTATATGTGAGCACATTACTCTCCATAAGATCCATATAATCTCTTTGTTTCTTTTTATTCTTTCTCTTTTCTTTTATTCACTCAAGATCATGGCAAAATAATCAAGCCCTTGACTCAACACTAATATTTATTATATATATCTCACGGACTCGATTACATAGAAGGATCATAAAAGCAAAACTCACAACTAGATCATACTAAAACTTTATTCTACTAGATCAAGATATTATCAGAAGGATCGAACTAAGAAAAATGGTAAAGATAAAAGTGATGGTGATACGATACCGGGGCACTCCCCCAAGCTTGGCAGTTGTCAAGGGGAGTGCCCATACCCATGTGATTATGTCTCCTTTGTTGGTGAAGAAGGTGATGGTTTTGTTGATGGCGTAGGCTTGTCGTCCTTCTTCCAAGGCATAGGCTCACCATCATAGAAGGATGATCAAGTCTCCTGAAACCTCAAATATGCAGCCAAACTCATCCTCTTGAATCTATATTCATACTCATAGTTTTGATTTTGCAGGTCATAGATCTGGGCTTGGAGGTGCTCGTTTTTCTCATGAAGCTTGAAGATGGCCTCCCCAATGTCCTTGACGTCCAACTTGTTGTTGTTGGTGAACTCCGTGATCATAATGTGATTGGAATCGAGTCCATGCTCCACCATCTCCTGACACTTGAAAACTTCTTGTTCGAATGCCTCCAGCCTTGCCTCCATGCTTCCGGTCTTCCTTGGTCCCTCAACATCGCGGATGTGCAACAACCCCTCACGCATCTCAATGGTTTGAGGGTGTTGCAGCACCTCCGTGAGGTAGGGGTTGATGACCTTCTTGAAGAACTGGTCCTTGGGGGCACTTGAAGACGACATGACACCCTGGATCTGTCAGAAAAATAGCTTGAAACAAAGACAGGAGATTTTTGCGTGATACGGGATTCAAAACCTCCGGGAGATTATATAATGAATTTTTACCGACCAAAATATGTAACGTGTACGAAAACGGAGTCTGGAGAGCACATGAGGTGCCCACGAGGTAGGGGGCGCGCCCAGGGGGTAGGGTGCGCCCTCCACCCTCGTGGAGGCCTCGTGTCCTTTCCGAACTCCTTCTTATTTTTCTATTTTCTAAATATTCCAAAACGGAGGAATATTGCCATAAAAACTGTTTTGGAGTCAGTTTACTTACCGTACCACATACCTATTCCTTTTCAGAGTCTGAAACATTCCGGAAAGTGTCCCTTATGTATTCCTTCGGGGTTACGGTTTCAATAACATTGGTTTCAACATTTATAGGATTACCTGAGATATAATGTTTAATTCTTTGACCGTTCACCACCTTCGGATTTGTGCCTTCGAAGTTGTTGATTTTTATGGCATCGGAACGATAGACCTCCTCGATAACGTAAGGACCTTCCCATTTAGAGAGAAGTTTTCCTGCAAAAAATCTTAAACGAGAGTTGTGATAGAGGCAAAGGTGTCCCGATGTTTCGATGAGATAGATATCGTTTTCTGTGGGAGTCGACTTTGACGATCCGACTATGGACATCCGAAGACGTCGCGCCTTAGCAATCGCTAAACCAACTTCCGAGGGTTATTGACCACGTCGGAGCACGATCAACCTGACCACGAGGGTCTATTTCCTACGAGCAAACGAAGAACAAGCAAGAAACTGAGATTGCAATCTAGATATTGCGAATTAAAGAGGAAAGCTTTATTACTGAAGGTGGGGTTCTGTGACGTCCTGGTCTAGTTGTTGGACACAAACGAAGGACGCGAAGTTGCAGCTATGGCGAACTTTTAGTCTAAACAAAACCCAAAGTCTAAACGACGCCCTAAGGGCTGTATATATGGAGGAAGAGGGGGGAATTTCGTGGCCCTTGGAGGAGGGCTCCGGAACCAACCCTAACTCTTGTTTCCCCACACGTACGGACTTTAAAAACATCCTATACCTAAGTATTTCGAAAATACATGGGCCTGGCCCAATAATAAGGTGACGCATCACCTAAAATAGCCTGTGGACGAAATTTATGAAGTGGCATCTTGTATATTTCGTCCAAGGCTTCATGCACTCCTTATGGTGGCTTCAAAGTCCTGAAATCATCACTTGTAACTCCGTTCTGGATCCTCTTGCGCATGCCATCATCTCCACGCTTGAACTTGTTCCAAGGTTCATCTTTCTTGTCCAAGCTAGGCCCTTCATTTGTAAGCAAGACAAATGTATCCAATTTAGGCAGCATCATATTCTCATGAACATTAGAATCGTTATCAAGAAACGAAAGTACCTGATAATTCAATTGGCATGCGCGAGCTCTAGTAATTGGTCCAGTATGTATAGCAGCAGGGGCTGTGGGTGTAACAATGGTATTGATGTCCTCATCATCCTCCCCTTCTTGAAATGAAGTCGTCCTCGACGAAAGTTCATTGTCCTCACCCAAATAAGGCTTCCATTCTGCAATGTTAAAAGTGGGACTAACCCCAAAATCTGAGGGCAGCTCAAGTTTATATGCATTATCATTTATTTTCTCTAACACCCTAAAAGGACCATTAGCACGTGGGATTAGCTTTGATTTGCACAAATTAGGAAATCTATCATGACGCAAATGTAACCAAACAAGATCTCCAGGTGCAAACACAACATGTTTTCTACCCTTATGTCCAGCCAGTTTATATTTAGCATTCATACGCTCAATGTTTTCCTTAGTTAACTCATGCATTTTTAAAATCAATTCAGCACGTTCTTTAGCATCAAAATTAACGTTCTCCGAAGATGGAAGAGGCAACAAATCAATAGGTGCACGAGGTAGGAAACCATACACAATTTCAAAAGGACACATCTTAGTAGTAGAATGCAATGAACGATTATAAGCAAGTTCAATATGAGGCAACCATTCTTCCCACATTTTCTTGTTATTCTTCAAAACAGCCCTAAGCATAGTAGACAATGTTCTATTGACTACTTCAGTTTGTCCATCAGTTTGGGGGTGACAAGTAGTACTAAACAGCAGTTTAGTCCCCAACTTAGCCCATGAACATGTCCAAAAGTGGCTAAGAAATTTAGTATCACGATCTGAAACAATAGTATTTGGAACACCATGCAAGCGAATAATTTCACGAAAGAACAAATCAGCAACATTAACAGCATCATCGCTTTTATGACATGGTATAAAGTGTGCCATTTTCGAGAACCTATCCACGACAACAAATATGGTATCCCTCCCCTTCTTTGTTTGAGGTAAACCTAAAACAAATTCCATAGATATATCTTTCCAAGGAACACTAGGTACAGGCAAAGGCATATATAAACCATGAGGATTGAGTCGTGACTTAGCTTTTTGACATGTAGTGCAGCGAGCAACAAAACGCTCAACATCCCGTCTCATCTTTGGCCAAAAGAAATGTGTAGCAAGTATATCCTCCGTCTTCTTGACGCCAAAGTGTCCCATTAATCCTCCTCCATGCGCCTCCTGCAACAACAAAAGACGAACGGAGCTAGCTGGAATGCATAGCTTGTTAGCACGAAACACAAATCCATCGTTAAGAACGAACTTGTTCCAAGTTCTCCCTTCCTTACAATTCTACAATACATCTTTAAATTCAGCATCATGCACATATTGATCTTTGATGGTCTCCAAACCAAATATTTTAAGGTAAAATTCTGAAAGCATAGTATAACGACGAGACAATGCATCAATAATAACATTTTCTTTACCCTTCTTGTGTTTAATGACATAAGGGAAAGTCTTAATGAATTCAACGCATTTAGCATGGCTATGGTTCAGTTTTGCTTGACTTCTAATGTGTTTCAATGATTCATGATCAGAATGTATAACGAATTCCTTTGGCCATAAATAATGTTGCCATGTTTCTAAGGTCCGAACAAGAGCATATAATTCTTTATCATAAGTAGAATAGTTCAGACTAGGCCCACTCAATTTTTTAGAAAAGTATGCAACAGGTTTGCCATCTTGTAATAACACACCTCCTAATCCAATTCCACTAGCATCACATTCAAGCTCAAAAGTCTTATTGAAATCAGGAAGTTGGAGTAAAGGAGCATGTATCAACTTATCTTTCAATACCGTGAAGGCTTCTTCCTATGAGGTACCCCAAACAAAAGGCACATCCTTCTTTGTAAGCTCGTTGAGAGGTGCAGCAATGGTGCTAAAATCTCTCACAAAACGCCTATAGAAACCAGCGAGGCCAAGGAAACTCCTCACTTGTGTGACCGTTTTGGGCTGCGGCCAACTCTCAATAGCTTCAATCTTGGCTTTATGAACTTCAATTCCCTGTGGAGTAACAACATAGCCAAGAAAAGATACTCGGTCGGTGCAAAAGGTGCACTTTCCAAGGTTACCAAACAAACGTGCATCACGTAGAGCAATAAAAACAGCATGTAAATGTTCCAAATGTTCCTCCAAAGATTTGCTATAAATCAGTATATCGTCAAAATAGACTACCACAAATCGTCCAATGAAAGCACGTAAAACTTCGTTCATTAGTCTCATGAAAGTACTAGGTTCATTAGTTAACCCAAAAGGCATGACTAACCACTCATATAAACCAAACTTAGTTTTAAATGTCGTTTTCCATTCATCTCCCAATTTCATACGAATTTGATGGTATCCACTACGCAAATCAACTTTGGAGAATATTGTAGAGCCACTCAATTCATCAAGCATGTTGTCTAGCCTAGGAATAGGATGACGATAATGAATAGTAATATTATTAATGCCTCTACAATCAACACACATACGCGACGTACCATCCTTTTTCGGCACTAAAATGATAGGAACAGCACAAGGACTAAGGGATTCACGTATATAACCTTTGTCAAGCAGCTCCTGTACTTGACGCATAATCTCCTTCGTCTCCTCTGGATTGGTACGGTATGGCGCACGGTTGGGTAAGGATGCACCGGGAATTAAGTCAATTTGATGCTCAATCCCACGAATAGGTGGTAATCCCGGTGGCACGTGTTGTGGAAAGACGTCAGCGAACTCCTGCAAAATGTTAGTGACAGCAGGAGGCAAAGAGGAAGGCACGTCCTCAAATGAAAATAATGCCTCTTTGCACACAAAAGCATAGCAAACAGGTTTGCTAAAATCTAGATCATCAATATCAGATTTGGTGGCAAGTAAAGAGGCACTTTTCAATTTAATTTCAGAAGCAACACTAGATGGTTTATTATTAGGCTTCATTTGTTGCTCAAATTCTTTTGCCACAATCTGATTTTCACTCTTATTGTTCTCCTGTTTTGCTTTATTAGCTCTATTAATATCATCTTTGAAAATAGAATCAGGAGTCATAGGAAGCAAAGTAATATTTTTATCCTTATGAACAAGAGTATACTGATTGTTTCTACCATGGTGTACAAAATTTTTATCAAATTGCCATGGTCTACCAAGTAATAAGGAACATGCTTGCATAGGTACCACATCACAATCAACATAATCAGCATATGTAGAGTAAAATGCACATGAACAATACATGTTACCTTAACCTTGCCGCTATTGTTGAACCATTGGATGTACTAAGGATGTGGATGTGGTCTTGTGGTGAGAGATAGCTTCTCCACCATCTCCATGCTAGCCAAGTTGTTGGAGCTCCCTCCATCTATGATGACTCAAAGATAACGTTCCTTCACAACTCCCTTTGTATGGAACAATTTATGCCTCTGATTTTGCTCAGGTTGTGTGACCTGCACACTCAAAACACGTTGAGAAACTAAACATTCATACCTGTCAGCATCTTCAGGAGCCATGTATTGCATCTCATGATCAAAATCATCTCCATCGTGTTCTTCACGTGTAATAAGAGCCAAAGTCTCCTCATCATAGTCACTAGCGGACTCATACCCACCATCCTCAGTAGCAATCATCACACGCTGAGATTGGCATTCTCTCGCAAAATGTCCTCTTCCCTTACAACGACGACAAATAATATCACTTGTGTGCCCTGTTGATGCCATGGAAGAAGAAGAGCTCTGCGCAGGTCCAGTAGGTGTGCTCTTGGCAGATAGTGGTGGTTGTGCCTGCTTTCTTGTATCACGGCTGGAGGTGGCACCTGATGGAGGTGTTGGTGGAGTGGAAGTAGAGGATGCACGTGGTGTCCATGATGAAGATCGACCTGCAGAAAAGTTAGTTCGCGCCAATGCCTGTCGATCCTGCACTTCATGTTCAGCTTTACAAGCAAGATGGAATAAATGAGTGATATTAGTATACTCCTTATACTCTAGAATGGTCCGAATCTCTCTATTTAATCCACCCATAAAACGTGCAAGCATAACTTCATTCTCCTCAGCAATACCACATCTAATCATGCCATTTTGTAATTCCTGATAATATTCTTCTATGGAATTTTTCCCTTGTCTTAAACGCTGCAATTTTTGAAGTAATTCACGTTGATAATATGGTGGAACCCAACGAGTACGCATAGCGGTTTTCAAAGCAACCCAAGTAGCTGGAATAGGATATAATCTACAATGTTCAGACCACCAAACACATGCAAAGCTAGTGAAAGCACAAACAGCAGCAGGAACACGTCTCTCCTCAGGATATTGTAAACATGTAAATCATTGTTCAGTTTCTAACTCCCAAGTAAGATATATATCAGGAACATATCTACCCTCAAATGGTGAAATATTCAATTTTAGTTTAGGAAGATGGTCATGTACCTCAGGTGGTGGTGCAGCCCTACCGTTGCGAAGATATGCATGAGGACGACCTGGTGGTGGTGGTGCTGGTGGTTGCACGTAGTTCTGATTTTGGTCAACCGCATCCTCGTAATGGTCCTCCACCTCTACAGTAGCAGCAGGAGCGGTAGAAGCATCAACAGTGGCACCCGAATTTTGCCCAGGGTCAATGGAAATGCGCTGTGCTCGTCCCACTTGATTTGGAAAGTGACGTTGTTGTTGTTGTTGTAGCGGTGCGTTAGGGGCAGCCGGTGATGGTGGTGGAAGACGCGCGAGCAATTCATTAAACTTGTTATTGAGCTTTGTTTCGAACGTCTTATCCATGCCATCTATCTTCTCCATGGCCTCTTCAAATCTCTTTAGCACATCTTGCACCTGTCCACTCATCATTTGCTGAAATTTACCATGCAACTCCTTATTCGTCATGTTCTCCCAGTCAGTCTCGTCGGCTTGTGATCCTGCCATGATTAGCAGCAATAGAAACACACAAGAATATGATCCTACAGACTACTAACAAGAGGTGGTGGTGGATGCCACAAATCCATCAAGCAAATCTCAAATTCTTACCAGTTCTTACCCAGCAGCAGGCGGTGATCGGCAACCGTCGTAGTCAAAACTCTCAAAGCTTGGATAGAGCGATTACCAGGGAGAGTCAAACGCACGACGTAGATGTATGTGGAGCTGGGAAGGATTATAATATGGTAGCAAAAAGGTTAGCAATAATCAATTCAGAGATGCAAAGTTGAATAAACGCTCAACGACGTACTGTGCTGGTCCTAGGCTAGACCGTACTAGAGACGCGAGCCTAGAACACGAACAAAATCACGGGGCGACACGAAAACAAGGGAGGAGCACTCTCTGCATTTTTGTTTCCTTTTTTCACTTTTTTTGCTCCGCAACAATTTTTTTCCGAAAAAGTCTACAAATGGTCTAAAAACTGCCTAGCCAGAATTTTCCAGACTTAGTTTTTTTTGAGTTTGGAACTATTTTTCTTCTGCGGGTAGCACGGAATCTCAGGAGTCCCACTCTATCATGACTCGAAGTATCGCGTGATCTGGAACTCAAAAACAAAGCAACGAATACTGGACTCGGACTAGGACTGGTAGCGGAGATGAATCTGGTGGAACTCGGACTGGTGGCGGCGATGAATCTGGTGGAACTCGGACTGGTGGTTGTATATGGCGATGGTATATGTGGACTCGGATTGGTGATTGTATATGGCGATGGTATATGTGGACTCGGATTGGTGGTTGTATATGGCAGCGGTGATGTATATGGTGGGGTGGTGGTATATGACAATGATGATGACGATTGTGCGGCGGCATGACAACTTGTGAATAGAACTCGAAACTCTAAGGGACTAGACGCTAAGACCAGCAACTCCACACGATGATGCAACCGCAAATTCAACAAAGCAAAACTCTAAAAAGACTATGCAAAGGCATGGATTGGTTCGGATATGATGAACTAACCCTAATTTTTTTTGTTGGCTTTTTTCGTGGACTGTAGGTATGAAGAACATACTCGATGTAAACTATGAAAAACTGGAAAATCTCATCAAGCAACCTGAAAATCTGATACCACTTGATAGAGGCAAAGGTGTCCCAATGATTCGATGAGATAGATATCGTTTTCTGTGGGAGTCGACTTTGACGATCTGACTACGAATGTGCGAAGACGTCGCACCTTAGCAATCGCTAAACCAACATCCAAGGGTTATTGACCACGCCGGAGCAAGATCAACCTGACCACGAGGGTCTATTTCCTGCGAGGAGGAACAAGCAAAAAACTGAGATTGCAATCTGGATATTGCGAATAAAAGAGGAAAGCTTTATTAATGAAGGTGGGGTTCTGTGACGTCTTGGTCTGGTCGTTGGACACAAACGAAGGACGCGAAGTTGCAGCTATGGCGAACTTTTAGTCTAAACAAAACCCAAAGTCTAAACGACGCCCTAAGGAAGATGGGGGAATTTCGTGGCCCTTGGATGAGGGGTCCGAAACCAACCCTAACTCTTGTTTCCCTACACGTACGGACTTTAAAAACAGCCTATACCTAAGTATTTCGAAAATACATGGGCCTGGCCCGATAATAAGGTGACGCATCACCTAAAATAGCCTGTGGACGAAATTTATGAAGTGGCATCTTGTATATTTCGTCCAAGGCTTCATGCACTCCTTATGGTGGCTTCAAAGTCCTGAAATCATCACTTGTAACTCTGTTCTGGATCCCCTTGCGCATGCCATCATCTCCACGCTTGAACTTGTTCCAAGGTTCATCTTTCTTGTCCAAGCTAGGCCCTTCATTTGTAAGCAAGAAAAATGTATCCAATTTAGCCAGCATCATATTCTCATGAACATTAGAATCGTTACCAAGAAATGAAAGTACCTGATAATTTAATTGGCGTGCGCGAGCTCTAGTAATTGGTCCAGTATGTATAGCAGTAGGGGCTGTGGGTGTAACAATGGTATTGATGTCCTCATCATCCTCCCCTTCTTGAAATGAAGTCATCCTCGACGAAAGTTCATAGTCCTCACCCAAATAAGGCTTCCAATCTGCAATGTTAAAAGTGGGACTAACCCCAAATTTTGCGGGCAGCTCAAGTTTATATGCATTATCATTTATTTTCTCTAACACCTTAAAAGGACCATCAGCACGAGGCATTAGCTTTGATTTGCGCGAATTAGGAAATCTATCCTTACGCAAATGTAACCAAACAAGATCTCCAGGTACAAACACAACATGTTTTCTACCCTTATCTCCAGCCAGTTTTTATTTAGCATTCATACGCTCAATATTTTCCTTAGTTAACTCATGCATTTTTAAAATCAATTCAGCACGTTCTTTAGCATCAAAATTAACCTTCTCCGAAGATGGAAGAGGCAACAAATCAATAGGTGCACGAGGTAGGAAACCATACACAATTTCAAAAGGGCACATCTTAGTAGTAGAATGCAATGAACGATTATAAGCAAATTCAATATGAGGCAAGAATTCTTCCCACATTTTCTTGTTATTCTCCAAAACAGCCCTAAGCATAGTAGACAATGTTTTATTGACTACTTCAGTTTGTCCATCAGTTTGGGGGTGACAAGTAGTACTAAAAAGCAGTTTAGTCCCCAACTTAGCCCATAAACATCTCCAAAAGTGGCTAAGAAATTTAGTATCACGATCTGAAACAATAGTATTTGGCACACCATGCAAGCGAATAATTTCACGAAAGAACAAATCAGCAACATTAATAGCATCATCGCTTTTATGACATGGTATAAAGTGTGCCATTTTCGAGAACCTATCCATGACAACAAATATGCTATCCCTCCCCTTCTTTGTTTGAGGTAAACCTAAAACAAATTCCATAGATATATCTTCGCAAGGAACACTAGGTACAGGCAAAGGCATATATAAACCATGAGGATTGAGTCGTGACTTAGCTTTTTGACATGTAGTGCAGTGAGCAACAAAACGCTCAACATCCCGTCTCATCTTTGGCCAAAAGAAATGTGTAGCAAGTATATCCTCCGTCTTCTTGATGCCAAAGTGTCCCATTAATCCTCCTCCATGCGCCTCTTGATGTCTACTAATATTACCAATTCATAGGCATTTCTTGACGTCTACTAATATTACCAATTCATATGCATTTCTTGACGTCTACTAATATAATCAAAGCCCCAAACATCAAATGGTTCAATAACAAGTGAATAATTCATAGGCATTTCTTGACGTCTACTAATATTACCAATTCTTTGACATTCATCACAAGACAAGACAAACTTACGGGCATCCTTGAAGAGAGTAGGCCAATAAAAACCGGATTGCAATGCCTTATGTGCAGTTCTATCTCCAGCGTGGTGTCCTCCATAAGCCTCGGAGTGACACTTGCGTAGGATTTGTTCCTGTTCATGCTCAGGTACACAACGTCTAATAACACCATCTACTCCTTCTTTATAAAGGTGTGGGTCATCCCAAAAGTAATGTCTCAAATCATAGAAGAAAATTTTCTTTTGCTGGTATGTGAAACTAGGTGGTATAAATTTAGCAACAATGTAATTAGCATAATCAGCATACCATGGAGCAGTATGAGTAGCATTTATGACACTTAATTGTTCATCAGGAAAGCTATCATCAATAGGTAGTGGGTCATGAAGAACATTTTCTAACCTAGACAAGTTGTCTGCAACGGGGTTCTCAGCTCTCTTTCTATCAATAATATGCAAATCAAATTCTTGTAGCAAGAGAACCCATCTAATAAGTCTAGGTTTAGCATCTTTATTTTCCATAAGATATTTAATAGCAGCATGATCCGTGTGAATAGTTACTTTAGAATCAACAATATAAGGTCTGAACTTATCACAAGCAAATACAACTGCTAAGAATTCTTTTTCAGTGGTAGCATAATTTCTCTGAGCATTGTTTAGAGTTTTACTAGCATATTGAATAACATTTAATTTCTTATCAACTCTTTGCCCTAGAACAGCACCTACAGCATAATCACTAGCATCACACATAATTTCAAAGGGTAAATTCCAATCAGGTGGCTTAACAATCGGTGCAGAGATCAATGCTTTCTTAAGTATTTCAAATCCTTCTACGCAATCATCATCAAAAACAAATGGTATATCTTTTTGTAATAAATTAGTCAGAGGCCGAGAAATTTTTGCGAAGTCCTTAATGAAGCTCCTATAAAAACCGGCATGACCAAGGAAACTTCTTATACCTTTGATGTCCTTGGGACATGGCATCTTTTCAGTAGCATCAACCTTAGCTTTATCAACTTCAATACCTCTTTCAGAAACTTTATGCCCCAAGACAATACCTTCATTAACCATAAAGTGGCACTTCTCCCAATTCAAGACAAGGTTAGTTTCTTCACATCTCTGCAAAACTCGATCAAGGTTGCTTAAGCAATCATCAAAAGAGGATCCATAGACGGAAAAATCGTCCATGAAAACCTCACAAATCTTTTCACAAAAGTCAAAGAATATAGCCATCATGCATCTTTGAAAGGTAGCAGGTGCATTACATAAACCAAAAGGCATACGTCTATAAGCAAAAGTACCAAAAGGTCAAGTAAAAGTAGTCTTTGATTGATCATTGGCTGATACAGGTATTTGAGAGAAACAAGAATAACCATCTTGAAAGCAAAAAATGTTTATGTTTGGATAATCTTTCTATCATTTGATCGATAAAAGGTAAGGGGTAATGATCCTTTTTAGTAGCTTTATTTAATTTGCGGAAATCAATTACCATCCTATAACCTGTAATAATTTTTGTGGGGTCAACTCATCTCTATCATTAGGAACGACAGTAATACCTCCCTTCTTAGGGGCACAATGGACAGAACTTACCCACTGACTATCAGCAACGGGATAAATTATACCTGCCTCAAGAAGCTTTAGTATTTCCTTTCTTACCACTTCCTTCATCTTAGGATTCAGCCGTCGTTGATGATCACCGACTGGTTTGGCATCTTCCTCCAAATTTATTTTGTGTTGACATAGAGTGGGACTAATGCCCTTAAGATCATCAAGAGTATATCCAATAGCAGCACGGTGCTTCTTCAGAGTTTTCAATAATCTCTCTTCTTCATGCTCTGGAAGGTTAGCACTAATAATAACAAATATATCTTCTTTTCATCAAGATAAGCATATTTAAGAGTATCAAGTAACGGTTTAAGCTCAAACACGGGATCACCCTTGGGTGGAGGAGGATCCCCTAGGATTTCAACAGGCAAATTGTGTTTTAGGATGGTTCCTGTTTAAAGAATACTTCATCTATTTCCTTCCTTTCATTCATAAACATATCATTTTCATGGTCTAGCAAATATTGTTCTAAAGGATCACTAGGAGGTACGGCAATAGAAGCAAGACCAATAATTTCATCTTTACTAGGCAATTCCTCTTCACGGTGTTGTCTACGAAATTTAGAAAAGTTAAATTCATGATACATATCACCTAAACCAATAGTAACAACATCCTTTTTGCAATCTCTCTTGGCATTAATAGTGTTCAAGAAGGGTCTACCAAATATAATGGGACAAAAGCTATCTTGTGGGGAACCAAGAACAAGAAAATCAGCATGATATTTAGTTTTCCCACACAAGACTTCAACATCTCTAACAATTCCAATTGGTGAAATAGTATCTCTATTGGCAAGTTTAATTGTGACATCAATATCTTCTATCTCAGCAGGTGCAATATCATGCCTAATTTCTTTGTATAAGTCATGAGGTATAGCACTAGCACCCATATCACATAAGCCATGATAACAATGATCTCCTATTTTAACAGAAATAACAGGCATGCCTACCAAAGATCTAGGTTTATATTTAGCACAAGGTTTAGCAATTCTAGCAGTCTCATCACGGAAATGAATAACATGCCCATCAATATTATTGGACAAGAGATCTTTAACAATAGCAATATTAGGTTCAACTTTAATTTGCTTAGGAGGTGTATAGGTTCTAATATTGCTTTTATGAACCATAGTTGAAGCTTTAGCATGATCCTTTATCCTAACAAGGAAAGGTGGTTTCTCAACATAAGAAGTAGGAACAATAGGATCATTATACGTGATAGTCTTTTCTTCAACTTTAATAGGTGCAGCTACTTTTACTTCTATGGGAGGATGATATTTAAACCACTTCTCCCTAGGGAGATCAACATGAGTAGCAAAGGATTCACAGAAAGAAGCTACTATCTCAGAGTCAAGTCAATATTTAGTGCTAAATTTACGAAAAACATCGGTATCCATAAAAGATTTAACACAATCAAATTTTGGCGTCATACCTGACTCCTTACCTTCGTCGAGGTCCCAATCTTCAGAGTTGCGTTTAATTCTTTCCAATAAATCCCATTTGAATTCAATAGTCTTCTTCATAAAAGAGCCAGCACAAGAAGTATCGAGCATGGTGCGATTGCTATCAGAAAGCCGAGCATATAAATTTTGAATAATCATTTCTCTTGAGAGCTCATGATTGGGGCATGAATATAACATTGATTTAAGCCTCCCCCAAGCTTGAGCTATGCTTTCTCCATTGCGAGGCTAGAAATAAAATATATAATTGCGATCACGATGAACAAGATGCATAGGATAAAACTTCTGATGAAATTCCAATTTCAATCATTTGTAGTTCCATGACCCCATATCATCAAATAGCCTATGCCATGTCAATGCATCTTCCTTCAAAGATAAAGGGAAGACCTTCTTCTTAATAACATCTCCGGGTACACCTGCAAGCTTAAATAATCCACAAACTTCATCCACATATATTAGGTGCTCATCAGGATGCACTGTTCCATTTCCTGCAAAGGGATTAGCTAGCAGTTTTTCTATCATACCTGAAGGATTTTCAAAGTAGACATTTTCATTTTCAGTAGGTTCGGTAGGTTGAGGAGCAACTCTCTGCTCTACTGATTGGGGTGAAGATACCCCAAACAAGCCCCTCAGAGGATTACTTTCCGTAGTAACAAGTGACAGTAAATTTCAGCACACTATATAAAATTTTCCTTACCAAATTCCACCTACCAAAGGCGCTTCACACCCCGGCAACAATGCCAGAAAAGAGTCTTGATGACCCACAAGTATAGGGGATCTATCATAGTCCTTTCGATAAGTAAGAGTGTCGAACCCAACGAGGAGCAGAAGGAAATGATAAGCGATTTTCAGCAAGGTATTCTCTACAAGCACTGAAATAATAGGTAACAGATAGTTTTGTGATAGGATAATTTGTAACGGGTAACAAGTAACAAAAGTAAATAAAGTGCAGCAAGGTAGACCAATCCTTTTTGTAGCAAACGACAAGCCTGGACAAACTCTTATATGATGTAAAGCGCTCCCGAGGACACATGGGAATATTGTCAAGCTAGTTTTCATCACGTTCATATGATTCGAGTTCGGTACTTTGATAATTTGGTATGTGGGTGGACCGGTGCTTGGGTACTACCCTTAATTGGACAAGCATCCCACTTATGATTAACCTCTATTGCAAGCATCCGCAACTACAACAAAAGTATTAAGGTAAACCTAACCATAGCATGAAACATATGGATCCAAATCAGCCCCTTACGAAGCAACGCATAAACTATGGTTTAAGCTTCTGTCACTCTAGCAACCCATCATCTACTTATTACTTCCTAATGCCTTCCTATAGGCCCAAATAATGGTGAAGTATCATGTAGTCGACGTTCACATAACACCACTAGAGGAGAGACAACATACATCTCATCAAAATATCGAACGAATACCAAATTCACATGACTACTAATAGCAAGACTTCTCCCATGTCCTCAGGAACAAACGTAACTACTCACAAAGCATATTCATGTTCATAATAAGAGGGGTATTAATATGCATATAGGATCTGAACATATGATCTTCCACCAAGTAAACCAACTAGCATCAACTACAAGGAGTACTTAACACTACTAGCAACCCACAGGTACCAATCCCAGACTTGGAGACAAGAATTGGATGCAAGAGATGAACTAGGGTTTTGAGAGGAGATGGTGCTGGTGAAGATGTTGATGGAGATTGCCCTCTCCCGATGAGAGGAGCATTGATGATGACAATGGCGATGATTTCCCCCTCCCAGAGGGAAGTTTCCCCGGCAGAACAGCTCCGCCAGAGCCCTAGATTGGTTCCGCCAAGGTTCTGCCTCGTTGCGGTGGAGTCTCGTCCGGGAAGATGGATTATGATTTTTTTTCTCATCGAAAGACTCCATATAGCAGAAGATGGCCATCGAAGGGCCACCAGGGGGCCCACGAGGTAGGGGGTGCGCCCAGGGGTAGGGCATGCCCCCACCCTCATGGGCAGGGTGTGGCCCCCTGGTGAACTTCTTGCGCTCAGTATTTATTATATATTCTGAAAATGTCTTCCGTGAAGTTTCAGGACTTTTGGAGCTGTGTAGAATAGGTCTCTAATATATGCTCCTTTTCCAGCCCAGAATCCTAGCTGCTGGCATTCTCCCTCTTTATGTAAACCTTGTAAAATAAGAGAGAATAGGCATAAGTATTGTGACATAATGTGTAATAACAGCCCATAATGCAATAAATATCGATATAAAAGCATGATGCAAAATGGACATATCAGCACTTCGTCAATCGATCCCCAGTCCAACCCGTAATTAATGCATGATGCAAGTCGTAATGGAGGGCCAGATCTGAACGCAGGTGTAGCTACCCACTTGGTACAGCGGGGTTCAGTCATGTAAAACCATTCCCACTACCATAGGTTGGAAGTTTCCGTGAAGGAGCCCTTTGGCCAAAGAGTATTGGCAAGCTTGCTCACCATAGCACCGCTACACTCCGCTTGCTCCTCGTCGACTACCTTCGGCTTCACATTAAAGGTCTTGAGCCATAAGCCAAAGTGTGGGGGAATGCGGAGAAAGGCCTCGCACATGACAATGAACGCCGAGATGTGAAGAAAGGAGTCCGGAGCCAGATCGTGAAAATCTAGCTTGTAATAGAACATGAGACCACGAACGAAGGGGTGGAGAGCGAATCCTAGCCCCCAGAGGAAGTGGGAGGTGAATACGACCCTCTCGCTGGATCTGGATGTAGGATTAACCTGCCCCTTAGCCGGGAGCCTATGGAGGATTTCCGCGGTCAGGTATCTTGCCGCCCAGAGCTTCGCAATATCCTCCTCTCTGATAGAGGAGGCTACCAACCGACCTTGAAGGCTTGGTCCGAGCATGAATGGGAGGCTTGGAGCGATTAAATTGAAACCAGGGTGCTAGAGCTCGGGGTTGGAAAAGTTGAGGAAGAGGTGGGCGTAGGGGAGAAGGACGGGTCTGTGCCCCTTTATAAAGGCGATGAAGATTGAACGCCTCCTCATGAGCCTTAAAACTTGCCTATTCCCTAGGAATCATGCCAACGGGGCGGTTGGATTACCCATGGCCGTATTGATGAAAATCCCGCAATAAGGGGACACGATCTCTGCTTCGCCAAGATGTGCCAATAAAACCGCATCTTGAAACATGGAGCGGGAAGCTAAAAATCGGTTCGAAATAATGACCGGGCAGTGACGTGATGTCATGCTACAAAAGTTGTCAGTGGATTGGACTCGTAAAATATTATACTCTCTGCGGGTGTGTGTGGTACTTGTTTTGCAGAGCCGTACATGTTTTCTGTGTTTGAAGGCTATTTTGGAGTATTCGGAGGAGGAACCCGCCTTGCAATGTCGAAGACAATCTGTGCGCCGGATACATTGTCATTGAAGCCTGGTTCAGGGGCTACTAAGGGAGTCCTGGATTAAGGGGTCCTCGGCCGTCTGGACTATTTAACATGGGCCGGACTAATGGGCTATGAAGATACAAGACAGAAGATTTCCTCATGTGTCCGGATGGGACTCTCCTTTGCGTGGATGGCAAGCTTCGCATTCGGATATGTATATTCCTTCCTTTGTAAACCGACTCTGTACAACCCTAGGACCCTTCGATGTCTATATAAACCGGAGGGTTTAGTCCATAGAGGCAATCATAATCATACAGGCTAGACATCTAGGGTTTAGATATTATGATCTCGTGGTAGATAAACTCTTGTAATTCATATTCATCAAGATCAATCAAGGAGGAAGTAGGGTATTACCTCCGTCAAGAGGGCCCGAACCTGGGTAAACATCGTGTCCCCAGTCTCCTGTTAACATCGACCTTAGATGCACAGTTTGGGACCCCCTACCCAAGATCCGCCGGTTTTGACATCGACATAGGTCTTTATGCATTTGGTAAGAAAAACACTAGAGAAAACATACCGTCATCATGGAGGTGAAGCACCGCCGGGGCTCGTGCTGGTACCACCACATGGAGAACGATCGTGTGATGCTTGTCTGGAGGCACACTGCATCAAAGATCATTTCAATGTCTCGTTAGCATGACGACACTCAAATGTTAATACTAGTAAGTAATTACCATTCAAATTAAACTCACCATGGTCCCCGGAGGAATCTCTGGCATCGGCGAAGGGGTCTGACCGGACTTCTGGCACACAGACTGGACATTTGGTTTTCACGGGTCAGTCATACTAGTTAGTAATGAAACAAACATTACATGCATGATTTGGC
The DNA here is from genome assembly GCF_002162155.2 of Triticum dicoccoides. Lineage (NCBI taxonomy): Eukaryota > Viridiplantae > Streptophyta > Magnoliopsida > Poales > Poaceae > Triticum > Triticum dicoccoides. Next base: position 338,673,027 of record NC_041386.1, read on the forward strand.
TAATATGCAAGAGAAAATTACCACGAGGAGCTCATACGTGGCCCGGTTCTGCATGTCATTCCGTGCCCTCTCCTCCTCCATCAACCTTGCCTTCTTCTCCTCCAACTCTAGCTCCCTCTCCGCCAGAAGCCCCTGGGTTCTACCTCTCTTAGTCTGAAGATCAGCCTGCAACTCCACTCCTCGTTAGCATTGTAATCATCGATGGCTACACACAATGTAATGCTTGAAAGAAATTTGAGTATGTATAACTAACCTGGAAGGCGAGCTTGATTGGCCATGGACGAGGCCTTATCTCAGGATCTGAGCTTGTTTGGCGCGCCTTAATCTCCAGGAGAGTGCGAGGACAATGGATAAGTCCATCTCCAATGGCTATCGAGCCATGCGACCTCCCACCACCAGATATCACCACCAGCTCCGGATCAAACGGCCCGCTCGGGTTAAAGTCCTCCCCTTTCCTCGCCTTCCCCTCATCTCTGTACTTCACGAGCTTGTTGTGGGAGGAGATGTTGGTGAAGTTCTCTGTATGATTGAGGTCAGATGCAGAGAATGCCTTGGCCTTCTTGAACGGAGCAGTATGGGCCATGGCATAGAGGTCGAACACCTCTGGCACCGGTGCCATATTGTATCCTGCCTAAAAGAGAGGAACATAGTATTAGTAATTAAAGGGCTCACGCTAGCATGACAGAATGAATTGCATGAATCATGAAGCAAAACACATACCCAGTTCCGCCCGTATAGATATAAGTTGGTGCTGCCTTGATGGTGTGGCACACCTCTCATTTGGGCACGCTTGTCCTTGGCACCTTTGTGGACGACCCGCCATGCGTCTGAGCACCACTCATACACCAACGCCTCCCAACAATCCATCTTATCAGCACACCATCCCGGGGGCACCTAAGTTAGTAAAGTGAAACTTGAGTGCTACGCCTACAAATCAAATCAACGAAACTAAGAAAAAGGCCTTAAGAATATAGGCAATTACCTTCATGTACTCCTCCTTCTTCAGAAACTTTCCGCGGCACTTCTTCTTGGGCTTCCGAACACCACTCAAGGCGAAGTATTCTTGAACAGCCTGCACCGGAGCCTCGTGGCGTAAGTTTTGTAGTAGGCATCTGCACTCGGCATCGATAACCCGTGCACAGGCCTCCTTGTATCCCTCCTCACACCTATAGAAGGTATGCAATCAAACGGGACAACATTGATTAGTACAATAACTAAGCTTATTCGAATATTTTTAATTGCGTAAATGAGAAATTACCCAAAACATTCTGATCACGATGTCGGCCTTTGTGTGGCATAAGACACCATCGATGATCTCCTCCGGCGGGGTCGGGGCAGCTAAGTAGTGCTCCCAGGTCAATCCTAGCTCTGGAAGCTGACCCTTGCCGAGAAACGTGACCCACCCCGGGAAGTTTTGCCAGCAAGTCACACCAAGGACTTGGTTGGGCCTGCGGACATACTGATGGCGGTCCCAAACCCTGCAGTATGACAAGGCCAACGCATTAGATATTTTGGAAAACCATCATGGCAAAAGGTACAAAAGGAGTAAATGCACTTACCTCGTCCCATCAGGCCAAATCAACCACCTTTGTTTGCGGGTCGCCGGCACGGACGGGAGCCGTGTACTACCACGCTGGTAGATGGTAGCCCCCTCAACCACCTCGTCCTTGCTGCTATCAGAAATCAGATGCCCGCCACCATCAGCATGGCCACTCAACCCCTCAGGCGGATCCTGCCAGGTACCCCATCTGGACGTCTCCTGGGACGTAGCCTAGGGCGGAGTCACGTAGGACCAAGTGTCCTGGCCCGAAGTCTCGTGGGCCGAAGAGGAGGGGGCGAAGGCATGTTGACCCAAGTCTCGTGGACCGGAGTCTCGTGAGCCGAAGAGAAGGGGGCAAAGACCCATGGACTCGAGGCTCATGGACCGGAGTCCGCGTAGCCTCCTCCTCAGACATGACCCCCCTAGCAGTCATGTGCTCGGGAGACTGAGGTGGGGGTGGTGACGAGGAAGGCGTAGGATCCTGCCTACCTCTCCCGTGGCCACATCCTCCCCGACCTCCTCTCTTCCTCCCTCCCCGACCTCCTCTCCCGGTGGGCAACGACGCCGACGAAGAAGCGCCCACCGATGAAGCCATACCCTCATACAACGCTCTCCGAAGAGGTATGGATGGAATGGAATTACCACTCCCACCACGTTGAGGACCAGCGCCCGCCATCTTTCAACACCTGTCATGACAGAAGAGTAAACAGAATTAGTACAACATAAAAAATTGAATACTGACATGAATAATAAAATCTATATTAACTCATGAGTCAGTTTGGGTGATTCAAGTTTCAACCCCTTGGCGACCCTTGACCCCTCGCCGACCCTCGACCCCTCGGCAACCGTCTACCCCTGACCCCTCGGCGACCCTCGACGCTCGACCCCTCGTCGAACACCTTCACTGTGAGCATGGTACGGCTATTGTCGTATCTTAAGATGCGGACGTGCCCTAGCTGAAGGTCATCAGCGCGGGCGAACTGCTTCCATTCGTTCTTCACGCATGGATGGAAGCAGTTTACCCAGTCTCATGACCTTCAACTTGGCGACATCCTCGTCTTAAGCTACGACACCAGTCGGTCAGCACTCGGACCGAAAGATCCTTGACCATCGACCCCTAGACCATCGACCCCTAGACCCTCGACCCCTTTCCCCCTGGGTGGTCCAGTCGAACACCATCACTGTGAGCATGGTGCGGCTATTGTCGTAGCTTAAGATGCAGACGTGCACGAGCTGAAGGTCATTAACGTGGGAGAACTGCTTCCATCTGTTCTTTGCGCACGGATGGAAGCAGTTCACCCAGTCTCATGACCTTCAGCTCGGGGGCGTCCTCGTCGTAAGCTACGACACTA
>NC_041386.1:338676284-338690089 GCF_002162155.2 Triticum dicoccoides
TTGTCGTAGCTTAAGATGCAGACGTGCCCGAGCTAAAGGTCATCAGCGGAGTTCACCCAGTCTCATGACCTTCAGCTCGGGGACTTCCTCATCTTAAGATACGACACCAGTCAGTCTACTTCGATTCGAACTATGTCGATGAAAAGGTTGATAGAAAGTCCACTTCAGATACTTGTCAATTTCTTGGTAGATCTCTTGTGTCTTGGTGCTCCAAGAAACAAAACTCGATATCCTTATCCACCGCCGAAGCATAATATATTGCCACCGGTTCATGTTGTGCTCAATTACTTTGGATGACCCAAACTCTTAAGGATTATGGGATACATGTGAAACATGTTCCATTGCTTTGTGATAATGAGAGTGCCATTAAGATTGCTCACAATCCCGTGCAACATTCTCGAACTAAGAATATTGAAGTTCGTCATCATTGCATTCGAGATCATGTTGCTAAAGGAGATATCGATCTTAAGCATGTTCATACCGATAAGCAATTGGCGGAATATTCACCAAACCGCTTGATGAGAAAGTATTTTGTCATTTGAGAGGTGAATTGAACATCATTGATGCCTAAAACTTGGAGTAGGAACTCCATTTGGAGACATGCAAGTCATGAGCCTTTTGAACTAATCCTTGATATTTCTCTTATGATGATGATCATATGTCTTGGATCCATACTTGTACCCTTGCATGTTATCTAACCCTTGTAGATACTTGGATGAGTCTAAATCTATGAGAATGCAACCCACTCACATGTTGAGCAATATCTACATCACCAAGTCTCTACAATATGGTGGTTGAAGACAAGGAAGCATGAATCCTCTCAACATATCCTTTGACAATTTATATGTATCATATCTCATTTATATCAAGTTTCATTATTGTCATTTTGGATACACAAGTTCTCTTCCTTGCAAAACTAACCCATGTAGGTAGATGAACTCAAACTACAAGCAGTGCTCCCAACTCTAGATGAACTACATCAACCTTGAGCATCCTACAGAAGTTCAACTACATGATCAAGGTCATCACCACCATCCAAGGTATGTCGTTCCATCTTGGAGAAGCTTTACCCCAAGACATGGGTCAAAGCAGCTCAACAAGATGTGAATACATCAAAATGCATAAACGAAAAATGGTAACCCCCATTTTGAGCTTAAACGATGAGTATGACCTATGATCAAGAACTGGGAAATATAGCGCTTGTATATGTTTCTCATGTATTAAGTGTAGCCAAATTCGATTTATTCCTCACATGCCCAACTATACAAAATTCTACCCACGACAATTGGACATCGCATTGCAGAATTGAACCAATTAGTTAACTAAACACCACAACAAATGAACCAAACATTAACAAAGCACCACATTGCACAATATAACATACTCCTAATAGAAGATCAGACAGTTAACCAAACCAAGCATGCTTAACAACTTGGAAATATAGCAATTGTATTTGTTTCTCATGTATTTAATACAACCAAATTCAATTTATTTCTCACATGGTATATAATAAAGGAATGCACCCACAAGAATTGAACATCGCATTGCAGAATTGAACCAAACAGTTAACTAAACACCACAACAAATGAACCAAATGTTAACTGAGAACCACATTCCACAATATAACATACTCCTAATAGAAGATCAGACAGTTAACCAAGCCAAGCGTGCTTAACAACTTGGAAATATAGCAATTGAATTTTCTTCTCATGTATTTATTACAACCAAATTCGATTTACTTCTCACATGGTATACAATAACATAATGCACCCACAACTATTGAACATCGCACTGCAGAATTGAACCAAACAGTTAACTAAACACCACAACAAATGAACCAAATGTTAACTGAGCACCACATTGCACAATGTATAACATACTCCTAATAGAAGATCAAACAGTTAACCAAACCAAGCATGCTTAACAACTTGGAAATATAGCAATTGTATTTTTTCTCATGTATTTATTCCTCATATGGTATACAATAACATAATGCACCCACAGCTATTGAACATTGCATTGCAGAACTGAACCAAACAGTTAAGTAAACACCACAACAAATGAACCAAACATTAACTGAGCACCACATTGCACAATGTATAACATACTAGAAGATCAGATAGTTAACCAAACCAAGCATGCTTGACAACTTGTAATATAGCAATTGTATTCGTTTCTCATGTACTTTGTAAATATAATTCAATTTATTTCTCACGTGGAAGACACTACAAAAGTGTAGCCTGAAGAATTGAACATCGCATTTGCAGAATTGAACCAAACAGTTAACTGAAGATGACATTAATTGACCAAACAGTAAATAACTGAGCACCACATTGCACGACATATAGAACATATACACTAGAGCAACAGATCGCATGGTAAAATTAGATAGCACAATTCACTATAATTTTTTAGGGAAAGGCAGGAGCAGCACACGAACGGGTAAACTGGGCATGCTTAAATGGCATAGCTAGCAAATGGCAAGGTGCTCCTCCAAGATCTAAGGGTCGGCACGAATGGCAGCCATCGCGACCTCTTCCGCGAGTGCAGCCGGAATTTGCTTCTCCGCTCCCAAATGCTCCTTGAGCTCCTACCTATACTGCGTGCACCATGGCTTAGGACGGCACTTATTTGGTGGAGGGGTTGGTGATTTGGGTGGAAGGTGTCGCGCCGGCGGTCGGGGCATGTGGGATGTGGAAGAAGGAGGAGGATGGGGGTCGGGTGTGGATTACCTGCCTGGATAGACGAAGCCGAGCAGCGTAAAGGAGGGTCGCCGGTGAGGAGACGGCGCTGCAAGCAAGGAGTGAAGGTTTCAACTTGGAAAGGAAGGCAGAAATAGGGGAAATTTGGCTTTTGATAAGGGGGAGGGGGCAGGGAGGTAGATATTTCCATGGAAGCCAAAAAATTTGGATCGGTTCAGTGAAAACAATGCCGCGCAAAGTGTCATCAGACACGGTCCCTTATTCTGAACTGTGTACGATATGTGAACATCACAAACTATTTAGATAGCTTAACCCGTGTGTGATGAGTTTGAACATCAAAAATTTTGGTTTGAATTTCCCTGTTTATATTGGTCATCCAAGTCATTGCATAATTTTGGTACACAAAGGAGACTATAGCACACCCACACTTCTTAATCGAGCAAGTTCAACAATTAAACAGAGCTAGCTGACCTAAATATTACTCTAACAAATTAAAGACCGTCACTCTTAATTAAATAAAACAAAGTGTACTACTAGGGCTGGTTCTCGTTGATCTCCGCCCACTATAGGAATCAACTTATTTGTTGTCTGCCACGACGGACGGCAAAGGCACCAAAAGCGGACGGTAAAGCACTTTGTCGTCTGCCACCAACGGCAAAGCTGTCCGGAAAACAGGGCTACGGTAAAGAGGTTCTTTGTCGAGTGCTTCATCAAAGCAGACGGCAAAGAATCTTTGTCGTCAATGGCGGACGACAAAGAAAACGGACGACAACTAATAGGCATTAGCCATGTTAGGTGGCTAACGCCAGCCTTTGTCGTCTGCCAGCGGACGGCAAACATTCCCTCCCCTTTGTCGTCCGCCGGCGGACGACAAAGTAACCAAATGGTCAGGTCCCAGGTTGCATAGGTTGCTGCCACATGGCCTTTTTGCCGTCGGTGGCAGACGGCAAAGAGGCTCCATTACCTCTTTTTTCTGTTTTTCTTATATCCAAGCATTTTCAAAGAAAATATATATACACACACACATAACTTCATCATACATGCATACTTATATCCAACCATACCAAGTTACATGCATAGTTCCATCATACATAGCAAGTTCAACATAGAGGCATCCAACCATATATCACAATAGTTTCGTCCAACGATACATGCATAGTTCAACGATACAAAAGAAACAGAGAAAGGGATAAGAAGCACAACATCAATGCAAGCTTTCATCAAGTGAATGAAATCTGCAAAATGGGAAATAAGGAAGTTATAAGAAGAAGAACAAAATGAAAAAGAATAAGAAGAAGTACGCATACTTAGGTAAAATGGAGATAACCTAGCTAATTATGCCATTTTGAGTGAACTAAGCATATTATGCCAGTTTTGAAAAAAAACAGCTTAGTATAGATAATTATTGAGCTAACCTAGGTAACTAAGCATATTAGAGTTAACTTAGAGCTAACTTAGAGCTAACTTAGGTCATTTTGGAGAATAAGAAGAAGAAGAAGAAGAAGAAGAAGAAGAAGAAGAAGAAGAAGAAGAAGACTAGAAGAAGAAGAAGTTTTTTACCCTTTTCCTTCTTTTTCTTCTTCTTTTATTCTTTCTTTTTCTTCTCTTTCTTCTTCTGTTCTTTCCTTTTCTCCTCTTCCTTGTTTTTCTTCTTATTCCTTATTTGTGTCATTTTAGAGCTTACATAGGTAATTATGCCATTTTTGAGCTAACTAAGCTTATTATGTCAATTTGGAGGAAAAAGGTAAGTATAGGTCATTTTTGTGCTAACATAAGTAATTATGCCGTTTTTGAGCTAACGTAGGTAAAATGGATCATTTTGGAGCTAACCTAGCTAAAATGGATCATATTGGATCTAACCTAGGTAAACTTGGTCATTTTGGAGCTAACCTAGGTAAAATGGATCATATTGGAGCTAACCTAGGTAAAATGGGTCATTTTGGAGCTAACTTAGCTAATTATGCCATTTTTAGTTAACTAAGCATATTATGCCATTTTTGACATAAGTAAGCTAAGTACAGGTCTTTTTTGAGCTAACCTAGGTAACTAAGCATATTAGAGCTAATTTAGCATTTTAGAGCTAACTTAGGTAAAATTGATCATTTTGGAGCTCATTAGGCTTAGTATGTCATTTTCTAGGAAAATAAGCTAATCATATGACATATATGAGGTTACCAAGATTGTTATGCCATTTCAAACCTAAGTAAGCTAATTACGCCATTTTTTACATAAGTAAGCTAAGTGTATGTCATTATTGAGCAAACCTAGGTAACTAAGAATATTAGATATAACTTAGCATATTAGAGCTAACTTAGGTCATTTCGGAGGAAACAAAGCTAAGTGTAGATCATTTTGGAGCTAAGTAACCTAATTATGTCATTTTGGAGGAAGATAAGTTAAGTCTAGGTCATTAGGGTAAGCATTTTGGAGGAAATAAAGCTAAGTCTAGGTTGAGGGAGTCCTGGATTGAGGTGTGCTCGGGCGTCTAGACTATGTAACATGGGCCAGACTAATGGGCTAAGAAGATACAAGACAGAGGATTTCCTCCTGTGTCAGGATGGGACTCTCCTTTGCGTGGATGGCAAGCTTGGCATTCGGGTATGTAGATTCCTTCCTTTGTAAACCGACTCTGTACAACCCTAGGACCCTCCGGTGCGTATATAAACTGAAGGGTTTAGTCCGTGCAGGCAATCATAATCATACAGGCTAGACATCTAGGGTTTAGATATTACGATCTCGTGGTAGATCAACACTTGTAATTCTCATATACATCAAGATCAATCAAGCAGGAAATAGGGTATTACCTCCGTCAAGAGGGCCCGAACTTGGGTAAACAACGTGTCCCCCGTCTCCTGTTACCATCAACCTTAGACGCACAGTTCGGGACCCCCTACCCGAGATCCGCCGGTTTTGACACCGACATTGGTGCTTTCATTGAGAGTTCCACTGCATCGTCTCCAGAAGGTTCGATGGCTCCATCAACCATTATGAAGCCAGACTCTTCTCCGGACACTGCTCTGAACCCTCGGAGTCAGCATCGTGTGAGCCCGGCCAAGGAGTTTCCCTCCCGCCATACTCCACGGGTTTCCTTCTCCCTCGTCAAACCTCGCATTTAAGCAAGGCTATGAACTTGATGCGATCCCTCATCATTACACAGGAGCAATGTACAAATTACACGCATCCCGGACTAGGGGCTAAGAGCAGGGAATTTTATGTCCCACCCACGACCCACTTCATAGCCACTGTCGAGGACATAACTAACATGCTCGACTACGGCTCCGAAGACATCGACGGTATGGATGACGATGCCGGAGAGGAGCAGGCCAAAAACCCTCCGTTTAACGGACGCTGGACGGCCACCTCATCGTATGATGTGTGCATGGTGGACACACCCAAGGAGGGTAACAACGATGATAAAGAAGATCCAGTTGAGAATAAACCGACAGAGATATAGCCAAAGCATAGACGTCAGCGGTGCTTCTCTAAATCACGCCGTGGAAAAGACAGCAATACCAGCACAGGAGACAACAACACTCCGGACGATGCCGAAGATAAAGAAGACCCCGTCGAGCCAACTTTCGAACAGGACGATTGGGAAGATGGGCAAGTTATCCCTGACGAATAGGCCATAAACGAAGACTCGGAGGACAGTAATTATCTCCCACTCTCCGAGGACGAGGTGAGCCTCGGTGATGAAGACTTTATCATACCCGAGGAACCCCTCGAGTAGGAGCGCTTTCAGCGCCAACTAATTGCCACTTCAAGGAGCCTGAGAAAGAAGTAGCAGCTTCAGGTTGATCAAGATCTGCTCAACGATAGGTGGACTAATGTCCTGGCAGCCGAGGAATACGGCCTCGAGCGCCCAATCAAAAGTTACCCAAAGCGTAAACTGCTACCCCAATTTGATGACAAGGCCCTCGAGCCCGCGCCATCAGCGCGTAATGCGGCTGACCGACCACCTTGTGGCCGGGACAAAACGGCAACTAAATCCGAACACCAGCACATACTACCTTGCAGTAAATGCAGAGGCATAACAGCTCAGGCATATACATATGACCTGCGGCAAGACCTGGACAATAGAGCAGGTTAGACCAGATCGATCTATGGATCACAGTGGCGTGCACCGACACGCGACGATGGCTATCTAGCCGGACATGACAGGCATAATCACGCCCGGGCCGAAAACCGCAGACGGACTCCATCCGAGCTGCGTCGCGACTTGGCCCTATATAGAGGCGCCGCACACCCCCTCTGCTTCACTGATGAAGTAATGGAGCATGAATTCCTAGAAGGGTTCAAACCTATGAATATTGAATCGTATGATGGAACAACAGATCCAGCGGTATGGATTGAGAATTTTCTTCACCATATTCATATGGCATGCGGTGATGATCTTCATGCCATCAAATACCTCCCACTAAAATTAAAGGGACCAGCCCGGCACTGGCTAAACATCCTCCCAGAAAACTCTATTGGCAACTGGGAAGACCTAGAAGATGCCTTTCGTGACAACTTCCAAGGTACATATGTCTGGCCTCCGGATGCCGATGACCTCAATCACATCACCCAGCAGCCCGGAGAGTCAGCCAGGAAGCTCTAGACTAGGTTCTTAATTAAAAAGAACCAAATCGTCGACTGTCCGGGCACCGAAGCCTAGCGGCTTTTAAACATAGCGTCCAAGATGAATGGCTGCCCGTCACCTCGGCTAAGAAAAAACAAAATCTATGGCAGCTCTTACCGCACTAATGACCCACTTTTGCGCGGCAGAAGATAGCTGGCTGGCTCACCGAAACAATAGCACCAGCGATCCTGGCACCTCTGAGGTCAGGGACGGCAATGGCAAGCCTCGACGCAATAAAAACAAGCGTCAAAACAATAATGTAGGAACCCAAGACAGAATGGTCAATGCCAGATTCAGTGGTTCCAAATCCGGTCAACGGAAGAAGCCACTCAAGGCAAATAAAGATGGCCCATCCAGTTTAGACATGATACTGGATCGGCCCTATCACATTCATGGCAGCCCTCACAAACCTGCCAACCATACCAACAGAAATTGTTGGGTTTTCAAACAAGCAGGCAAGCTCAACGCCGAACACAAAGGGAAGGGGCCGCCTAGTGACAGCAAAGACGAGGAGACTCGCTAGCCAAACACCGGGGGACAAAAGCAATTACCCCCTGAAGTAAAAACAGTAAACATGATATCTATGACACATATCCCTACGAGGGAGCGCGAGCGCGTACCACAAGACGACTACGCCATAAAGATGGTCGTACCAAAATTTAACCCATGGGCAGCTTGTCTGATCACTTTTGATCGCAATGACCACCCAACAGGTATCTGTCACAAAGGTTCGGCAGCTCTGGTCCTCGACCCAATCATCGATGGATTCCATCTCACACGGATCCTTCTGGACGGCGGCAGTAGCCTTAACTTGATCTATCAAGACACTGTTCACAAAATGGGCATTGATCCCTCAAGGAACCAGCCCACCACAACTACCTTTAGCGGTGTAATACCTAGCGAAGAAGCTCACTGTACGGGCTCAATCACACTGGAAGTCATCTTCGGTTCACCGAAAAACTTCCGAAACGAAGCCTTGATCTTTGATATTGTTCTGTTCTGCAGTGGATACCATGCACTACTTGGGCGGACTGCGTTCGGTCGTTTCAATGTGGTCCCACACTACGCCTATCTAAAGCTTATGATGCCTAATCCACGCGGCGTCATAACGATCACTGGAAAAACGGAACAACCCCTCCGTTCCGAGGAGTATATCACGGCCATCACAACCAAAGTACAAAGCGGACTCGTTAAACCGCATAACTTATCAACCATTAAGCCGCCGGCCTCTACTACACAAGACCGGTTACTTTTCGAGTTGGATTAGCAGTTCCGCCTCCATCGTTCGTCGCATATGCCCACGAAGTTCCCATCGCACATGCATAATTGTGCACTTAAAATACCTTGGTCATCGACGGAGGTAGAATGCGGATAGACCTACAGCACGGTTCGTCCTCCTATAGCTTTTCTCCCTTCTTTTTAAACTATTTCTTATCTTTTGTCATAGATGAATCAAAACTTGTTTGTCCTATTGACCTGCAAGGACTCTTTCAGAGCCCAGTTTCGTCCAGGCAACCAAAGATTGCTCCTTTTAAGGAATCCTCTTCGCTAAGGCAAAGGCAGTGCAGACGTGCGACAGGAGGTCCAAAAGATTTTTTGTAGACCAAACACTCTATTTAAAACCTAGATATAGCCTTTTTCCTCAGCCTTCGACCGTGGCATGTAAAATGACCTGGGTAGAGGTGTTATAATCTGTAAGATTGCGCTCGACGTATCAACCAGATTCCAGTGGACATAATCCGTCTTCAGTATTTATTCCTTATAGAACTGTATTTTACCTTTTCGGTGGTTTCACATACACACCTCGGCACTAATCGCCAGGGGCTCGATACGGCAACATATTAAATTTCCAACAAGTCCGAACAGCTCTACAGCATACTTCGGCGTCACGAGTTTTGGCATTATATGCATCAGCTCCGAATCATGTCTTTGGTCAATAGTTGGGTTGCGCGGCTCCTATGCTTACTACCTTACGTTCCTCTCTATTGGCTAGGATAGTAAAGGGAGAACTATTGCGATTGTGTTTCCGGTTCACCTGGTTAAGCACCTCAGTAGAGAAAGCCGAAAACTCACTGTCATGATGCGGCGAGAGCTGGTCAACCACTCAGCGACTTATTAAAATCTTTTGCGATTTCTTCCGTATAACACGAAGGACCCTTTTCTGGTCACCTATGTAGCGCAGCCGTATTCGGATAACCACGCATATACAAGGGGCTATATCGTAGACCCGCCGTCAAACTCCTATGGCTAAGTGAAGGTGTTAAAGCCCTATGGTCCGATTGCCTAGTTCGCCGCACTGACACCTCCTTCACGGACCAAGACGTTCGGTCAAGTGTAGTCAGTTGCTATTCTGAACACCCCCGCATTATATGCGAGGGGGCTGAAGCCGACGACTAGCAAACCTTCAGATTATTAAAAAAACAGCCGCATATGAGGAAATGCCTTTCAGGCAAAAGGCATAAATATAACACAACCTTAATATATCATAATATTGTTATCACAATTCCGATACATTCACTCGAACATAATATTCTTCGAGCACTGACCATCTATCAAGTGGGCGCCCTCTAGGACATCTTCAGAATAATGCTCCGGCATGCAATGGTCCTTGACCTCGGGTGGACTATTTGCTGCAACATCGACGGCCTTCATTTTCGCGCAGTACATCTTGACGCGGGCAAAGGCCATCCGTGCACCTTCAATGCACGCCGGCCGTTTAACGGCGTCGATGCGCGGCACCACATCAACAAGTCGCTGCACCAAACCGACATAACTATTCAGAATTGGCTCAGTTGGCCACAACCGGACCACGACTTCCTTCATGGCAGCTCCGGACACCTTGTGGAGGTCGGCCCACTGGGCCATTTGTTCGTTCAGCAACGACGGATGATGTGGCACGTTGAACTATGACCAGAAAAGCTTCTCCACTGCACGTCCATCTTGCGCTTGATAAAACTGCGCCGCATCGGTGACACTCTTTGGGAGGTCCAAGAATGAGTTTGGAGAACTCCACAATTGATTAAGTAGGCATACTTTGGGTCGCCGAATTTAGTCTGTAATAGAAAGGGCTTACTAGCTGCTATCTCCCAGCTTGACGGATCTCCTCCCGAGCCGCTCTAGACTCGGACCGTGCCTCTCGCGCCTCTTGTATAGCCTTGTTGAGTTCGGCTGCCTTGGCTTTGTTATCCTTCTCGAGTGATTCGCGTTGGCTTGTGGCATCCTTCAGCTCTCGCGCTATGGTAGATATTCTCTCCTTGCACTTGCACCGAGCGGCTTGTTCGGCCTTTAAGTCAACAGTTGCCTTCTTTATAGCCGCATTGCTCACTCTGGCTAGCTCCTTGGCCCGAGCAAGTTGAGCCCGAAGGGTCTCAAACGCAGTAGCACCATCTGCAATTATGCATGTCCCAGTATATAATTTTCAGCTTCGTCCTCATATTAGTATACATGCATAAGCCGACGGTCCCAAAACATACCTTGTGCCTCGTCGAGCCGCATGTTGATAAGAGTAATGTCCTCATCCGCTGACTCAAGTTTCTGCTTTAAATCTGCAACTTCCGCAACAGGGGTAGTCGCCATTGACATACCAGCCTGTTTTCAAATTAATCATGTCATTTCCTGAGCATACCTTTTTGATCCTCTGATCGCCTCCCTGTGGAAGCCGACCAGAATCTCGGGGGCTACTATCTATACACAGGAGCATTCAGCATGTAAAGAATGGTTAAGATATTACATTGCATACCTCAAAGCCTCTTAGCAGGCCCGTGAAGGCTTCAATCAATCCGCTTCTTGCGGACAGAATCCTCTCAACTACCATACCCATTAAGGTACGATGTTCCTCTGAGATGGACGCATTCTGCAACATGCCTATTAATGTATCCGGTGCCTCCAGACTCCTGGAAGCGGATGCAGGAGCACAAACTCCCTTTAAAGGGATATGTTTACTCGACCCTAGAGTCGTCTTCGTCTATAACCCGGATAGTCCGGGGCCTTTATTGTTGGTCCCCGTAGGGGCTGCACACCTCGGACCCTTGACGACCGAAATATCACCTTCAGGCGCTACCTTCATTGCCCCTCGCGACACTTGATGATCGAGGGAGACCCTCCAGGATGACACCTTGAAGTCATCCACCCTAAGGGGCGAGGAAGCATGTGGAGGCGTCTCGCTTTCCATCATCTCTGGAAGAAGGTCACTCGAGGAGGAGGGCTGTTGAGGAAGACTACGGGCTGGACTGCAAACATATATTAAAATGTGACCCTTGTGACCTAAAAAAATGGGATATGTCTAGAATACCCTTGTTCACTTACGATTCGGCAAAAGGCTTGTCCTTAGGGAGGAACCGTGCAGCAACGTCGTCTTCTGAACCCGAACCGTCTGACAGGGACATTTTCCCTCTCTTGGAAGCTTCCAGCTTCAAATCTTTGGAGGCGGTCCTTTTCTTCCCATGGGGAGAAGGGATATCAGCTTCTTCTTCCCCTTCGTCTTCAGAAGAGGGAGTTCCTGTCTCCCCGGACATAGCGTCCGGTGTACCTTTAGGGTGGGAGCCACCCTTGGCCTGTTGCCCTCCTCTTTGTCCTCCTTCGCCGGCACTTGATATGGCGCTGGGGCCAGCATCCTTGTTAACACAGGATCCACTGAGTCTTCGGGAAGCGGAGCTGAACACCCAATTCTTTCCGCCTTCTTTATCCATCCTTGGTTAATGATAGGTTTCTCAATACACTGATACGGGATAATCAACTAAGTTGTGTTCAGGAGTCGAGTGCTTACCGAGGTATCTGGATGATTGCAATCGAGGCCGATGTCCTCGGTTGTATCCGGCCACTGCTTTCGGGTCCCGAAGAATAACTTCCACATCCCTCTGTGCGTTGTGCCGAAGAAGTGTTGAAGGGTCAGTGGTCCTTCCGGATTGAATTCCCACATGCGGAGAGGCTGTCGCTGGCACGACAGGACCCGGTGGACTAGCATTACCTGGATCACATTGATGAGGCATGTGTCCTTTTTAAGGAGGCTCCGGATATGGATTTGTAGCATCCGCACTAGCAAAGGACAAGCCTGGACAGACTCTTATATGATGTAAAGCGCTCCCGAGGACACATGTGAATATCGTCAAGCTAGTTTTCATCACCTTCATATGATTCGCGTTAGGTACTTTGATAATTTGGTATGTGGGTGGACCGGTGCTTGGGTACTGCCCTTACTTGGACAAGCATCCCACTTATGATTAACCTCTATTGCAAGCATCCGCAACTACAACAAAAGTAAGGTATACCTAACCATAGCATGAAACATATGGATCCAAATCATCCCCTTACGAAGCAACGCATAAACTAGGGTTTAAGCTTCTGTCACTCTAGGAACCCATCATCTACTTATTACTTCCCAATGCCTTCCTCTAGGCCCAAATAATGGTGAAGTGTCATGTAGTCGATGTTCACATAACACAACTAGAGGAGAGACAACATACATCTCATCAAAATATCGAACGAATACCAAATTCACATGACTACTAATAGCAAGACTTCTCACATGTCCTTAGGAACAAACGTAACTACTCACAAAGCATATTCATGCATATAGGATCTGAACATATGATCTTCCACCAAGTAAACCAACTAGCATCAACTACAAGGAGTAATTAACACTACTAGCAACCCACAGGTACCAATCCCAGACTTGGAGACAAGAATTGGATACAAGAGATGAACTAGGGTTTTGAGAAGAGATGGTGCTGGTGAAGATGTTGATGGAGATTGCCCTCTCCCGATGAGAGGAGCGTTGATGATGACGATGGCGATGATTTACCCCTCCTGGAGGGAAGTTTCCCTGGGAAGAACAGCTCCGCCAGAGCCCTAGATTGGTTTCGCCAAGGTTCCGCCTCGTGGCGGCGGATTCTCGTCC
Source organism: Triticum dicoccoides (assembly GCF_002162155.2). Taxonomy (NCBI): domain Eukaryota; kingdom Viridiplantae; phylum Streptophyta; class Magnoliopsida; order Poales; family Poaceae; genus Triticum; species Triticum dicoccoides. The sequence goes on from NC_041386.1 coordinate 338,689,504, forward strand.
GGGAAGATGGATTATGATTGTTTTCTCATCGAAAGACTCCATATAGCAGAACATGGCCATCGGAGGGCCACGAGGGGACCCATGAGGTAGGGGGCGCGCCCAGGGGGTAGGGCGCGCCCCCCACCCTTGTGGGCAGGGTGTGGCCCCCTGGTGAACTTCTTGCGCTTAGTATTTATTATATATTCTGAAAATGTCTTCCGTGAAGTTTCAGGACATTTGGAGCTGTGCAGAATAGGTCTCTAATATTTGCTCCTTTTCCAGCCCAGAATCCCAGTTGCCAGCATTCTCCCTCTTTATGTAAACCTTGTAAAATAAGAGAGAATAGGCATAAGTATTGTGACATAATGTGTAATAACAGCCCATAATGCAATAAATATCGATATAAAAGCATGATGCGAAATGGACGTATCAACTCCCCCAAGATTAGACACCGCTTGTCCTCAAGCGAAAGCCGAAATCGAAAAATATATCCACATGTTTACACTACTGGAATCAGCTACTTTGCCATCTGTCAGTTCTTTGCCGTCCGCTAGCGGACAGCAAAGAAGCTCTTTGCCATCAGCTTCCAAAAAGCGGACGGCAAAGA
>NC_041386.1:338691699-338693656 GCF_002162155.2 Triticum dicoccoides
GACACCACACCCCGACCCCAAAACAACACCTCGACACCGACACGGCACTACCCCGACATCAACCCGACCCCCCGACCCCGAAACAGCACCCCGACCCCGACACGGCACCCCGACACCGACAGGACACCCCGACCACCGACACCTCCTGAAAAGGTGTTCTTTGGCCTTCCAGAGGCCGACGGGGTCATATATTTGTGAATTATTAGTTAGGTCATATATTTCTCAATTTTGTTATGAAAAACATCATATATAATTGTGTTGATCGTGTAGTTTTAAATGTGCAGTTGTTTCATCGCTGCGAGCTTTGGTGTTCGACGACCTCGCCGTGCGTTTGACGAGCTCTGCCCCTTCGTTCGTGGGTGAGCACAAATGACAAGTCCTCCTCCCCCATTAATTATTTGATCTATTCCGATGAAACTTGATAGCTAGCTATATATGTGTCTTGAATCATCAGTATGCGTAACCAATATGTGTCTCCCGTTCGAAAGCGTCATAGTTATAAATATGCATGCATTTGCATATTTATAACCTTGATTCTTTCGAATTGTCCAACGCTATCCATGGACAGCCCGAGTATGTGTAGATTGGGTTCGTTTCCCCATATGCTTTGCTCCAGATCCGACGCATATATTTCGTCAGTGCCTCCCCTGTTGTTCTCCGGGTACACATCATCTCTGTTTATTGCAGAGACGTGTATCAGGAGAACAGCGGGGAGGTGCTGCCGAAATTTTGCGTCGGATCCGGAGCATAGCATGGGAAAATGAACCCAATCTACACATACACGGGTGGGATTAGGACCTATCATTACCTATTAGAGTGTAGGTTGCATGGACGTAATAAAATTGACAAAGTAGATCAACTGATGAATATATACATGGTGAATTACATATATAATTGTTGTGTGTCCAGTAGCTCTGAAAGTCAAGATGAGTGACCGTGCTTGGATGTATATCGGTCACACTGGTCAAAACAAATGGAGCGCTGAATGGTTCACAAAAACTAAGGGGTTTGTGCAAGCCGCATTTGCAAATGGCCAAAAGAAAACCTGGTGCCCCTGTTTCCGGTGCGGCAATTGGGAAAAGAAGACAGAGGCTGAAATGGGCAAACACCTGCAGAAGAGTGGTTTTACGCCTGATTATACGGTGTGGACATTTCATGGTGAGTCTGCCCAACGTGACCGAGCTGAGGTGGATCGTCGTCGCACCGACGAGCATGGTACCGGGATGGAAAACATGGTGCAAGGCTATGATGATGCTCGGGATTCGGACGAGGAGATGGAGGAATCTGCAAAGGCCTTCAATGAAATGTTGGAGTCTTCGAAACGTCCGCTCCATGAGCACACTGAGCTTTGTCAGTTGGATGCCATCTCACAAGTAATGGCTCTGAAGGCTCAGTTCAACTTGGGCAGAGAATGCTATGACGCAATTATGACAGTATTTGGACGCTTTCTACCCAAAGGCCATGTAATGCCTGCAAATCTGTACCAGTCGGACAAAATCCTCCGTGCACTGAAGATGCCCTATGAGAAGATACATGCCTGTGAGAAAGGATGTGCCTTATTTAGGCTTGACTATGCGGACTTGAACTATTGTCCCATTTGCAAGTCTTCCAGGTATATTGTGGTAGACAACGGTATGGGTGATAAGACACAGACCAAAATCCCCGTTAGTGTTCTTCGGTATATGCCAATCGTACCAAGACTTCAATTTCTTTTCATGGTCGAAGAGACGGCCAGAGAGATGACATGGCACAAAACAGGCAAAATAACCGAACTAGATGCAGATGGGAATCTGATGATGGTACACACATCGGATGGTGTTGCGTGGAAAAAGTTTGATGAATTACATGCTGACAAAGCGGCAGATCCAAGGCATCCTCGAGTCGGCATCATCACGGATGGGTTCAGTGTGTTTGGTATGATGGCAGCCCAATACAGTTGTTGGCCCGTATTTGTCTT
>NC_041386.1:338693942-338719480 GCF_002162155.2 Triticum dicoccoides
AAGAAAGAACATTTTCCTGACGTTGATAATTCCAGGACCCAACTATCCGGGCAAAAATATGAATGTGTACATGCAGCCGCTTAAGGACGAATTGCAAGAAGCCTGGGATAATGGGTTCAAGACATACGACGCCTTTAGCAAACGGAACTTCATCATGCGTGTCTGGTACATGTACTCGACGCATGACTTGCCGGCGTATGCGCTATTCATTGGCTGGTGTGTGCATGGAAGGTTCCCGTGCCCCACATGCAAGGGAGCTCTTGAGTTTCGTTGGCTTCAGGCCGGTCGCAGGTTTTCTTGCTTCGACATGCATAGACAGTTCCTGGATCCTCGCCATAAGTTCAGGAAAGACAAGAAGAACTTCATCAGGGGTAGAGTTGTCAAAAACTCTGCACCACCTGCATTGACAGGCCAACAGACCCTGGATCAGTTAAACACTCTCGAGCCAGATCCACAACGTCCAGGGTACTTCAAGGGGTATAATACTAAGCACGCGTGGACTCACAAAACATGCTTATGGGATCTGCCTTACTTCAAAGACCTCCTTTGCCCACACAACATCGACGTGATGCACACTGAGAAGAATATCGCCGAGGCACTTTTTGGTACATTGTTCGGCATAGATGGGAAGTCAAAGGATAATACTAAGGCTAGAGTCGATCTGGAGGCGCTATGTGATAGGCCGTTACAAAATATGAAAGAACCGAAAGGAAAGCAGAACTGGACGAAGCCAAAGGCATGGTTCAATCTTGGAAGGCCAGCTATGAGGGAAATTCTCTTGTGGGTGCAACAGCAGTTGATGTTCCCCGATGGGTATGCAGCGAATCTAAAGAGGGGAGCGAATCTTGATAAACTGAAGATATTTGGTCTCAAGAGTCATGATTGGCACATATGGATTGAGCGGGTAATGCCGGTGATGTTGCGTGGCTTCATCCCTGAGTAATGTCCACGAGCCTCCGGTCCACGGGTCTTGGGCCCATGAGCCTCGGGTCGACTAGCCTTCGGCCTACGAGAGTTCGGCCCACGTGACCTCGGAGGAGCACACGTCCGGATGGGGTACCTGGCCAGATCAGCCCGAGGAGCCGAGTGGCCATGCTGATGATGGCGGGGAGCCGACTGATATTGAGGAGGAGGGGGGCACCGTCTACCAGCGTGGTGCTACACGGCTCCCGTCCGTGCCGGTGACCCACGAGCAGAGGTGGTTGATTTTCCCTGATGGGGAGAGGTACGTAAGTGCATTTAATATTTTGTACCTTGTGCATTCATGTTTTTTCAAATAACTAATGCGTTGGCCTTGTCATGCTGCAGGGGTTGGGACCACCATCATAGTGTTCGCCGGCCCAACTCCGTCCTTGGAGTTCTTTGCCGGCAAAACTTCCCAGGGTTTGTCACGTTGCCTGGTGAGGGTCGGCTTCCAGAGCTTGGATTGAGCTGGGAGCACTACGTGGCTGCCCCGGCCCTGCCGGATGAGATTATCTACGGTGTCGTGTGCGACACGAGGGCAGAAATGGTGATCAGAAACTTCTGGGTAATTTCTCCTTTACACATTTAAAAATCTTCAACTAGCTAGTTATTAATTGTACTAATCAATATTGTCTCATTTGATTGCAGACATTCTACAGGTGTGAGGAGGGATACGAGGAGGACGCGGCACATGTTATCGAGAACGTCTGCAAGCGCCTACTCTAGAACTTACGGCACGAGGCTCGGGTGCAGGCTGTTCGAGACTACTACGCCTTGCGTGGTATCAAGAAGACCAAGCCAGCGTGCCGCGATAAGTTCCTGAGTAAGGAGCAGTACATGAAGGTAATTCTTAAGGCCTTCTCTACTTAAGTTCCTTCATTTAGTAATTCTTAGCCATAGTGCTCAAGTTTCTATTTGCTAACTTAGGCGCCTCCGAGATGGTGTGCGGATCGGATGGATTGTTGGGAGGTGTTGGTCGATGAGTGGTGCTCAAAACAATGGCTAGCCCTCCACAACGAGGCCAAGGACAAACATGCCCAAATGGAAGGTGTGCCACACCATCAAGGCAGCTCCAACTTATATCAGTTCGGGCGCAACTGGGTATGTGGTTTGCTTCATGATTCATGCAATTCATTCATCATGCTAGCTTGAGCCCTTTAATTACTAATTTTCATTGTTTCTCTCTTTCAGGCATGCTACAATAAGGCGGATAAGGTGCCAGAGGTGTACGACCTGTATGCCATGGCCCACACTGCCTCTTTCAAGAAAGTCAAGGCTTTCTCTCAGTCTGACCTCGATGATGCAAACAACTTCACCAACATCTCCTCCCACAACAAGCTCGTGAGATATAGAGATGAGGGGAAGGCGAGGAAAGGGGAGGACTTTAACCCGAGCCAGGGTCCCATTGATCCAGAGCTGTTGATGATATCTGGTGGCGGGAGGTCCCATGGCTCCATAGCCATTGGAGATGGACTTATCCGTTGTCCTAGCACTCTCCCGGAGATCAAGGCGCGCCAGTCGAGCTCCGCTCCTAAGATAAGGCCTCGTGAACGGCCAGTGCAACTCGCCATCAAGGTTAGTGATACGTACTCAGTTATGTTTCTCCATTACATTGTGTGCGCTTCCATCAATGATTACAAATGGTCATGTGAGTGGTGTTGCAGGCTGCTAAACAGAGTGAGAGAGATAGAACGGAGAAACTTCTGGCGGAGGCGGCGGAGAGGCAGCGGGAGTTGGAGGAGAGGAGGACAAAGATGATGGAGGAGGAGAGGACACGGAATGACATGCAGGCAAGGGCCATGTACGAGCTCCTTGTGGTAAGTTTCTTCTGCAGATTAGCCAAAACATTCATGTAGTGTTTGTCTCATTACTAACTAGTATGACTGAGTCGTCAAAACCAAATGTGCAGTCTGTGTGCGAGAAGACAGGTCAGACTGCTCCGCCGATGCCAGTGATTGCTCCTGGGACCACGGTGAGTTTTATTTGAATGGACATTACTTGCTAGTCTTAACATTTGAGTGTCATCATGCTAACAAGACATTGGAAATGATCTTTGGTGCAGCGTAACTCCAGACAAGCATCGCACGATCCTTCTCCAGCTACCGACACGAGCCACCCCGCTCCTACACCTCCTGGATCTTGGTAAGTTTATCTAGTGTTTTGCTTAACACATGCATAAAGACCTAGACTTAGCTTTATTTCCTCCAATGCTTACCATAATGACCTAGACTTAGCTTCTTCTCCTCCAAAATGACTTAATAAGCTTACTGACCTCCAAAACCATCCATTTTACCTAAGTTAGCTCTAAAACGATTTGTACTTAGCTTACTTATGTCAAAAATTGCATAATTAGCTTAGTTAGCTCATAGACGATCCATTTTACCTAAGTTAGCTCTAAAATGACCCATTTTACCTAGGTTAGCTTATAAATGATCCAGTTCATCCAAGTTAGCTCAAAAATGACCCATTTTACCTAGATTAGCTCCTAAATGATCCATTTTACCTACGTTAGCTTTAAAATGACCCATTTCACCTAGGTTAACTCCAAAATGACCCATCTTACCTAGGTTATCTCATAAACAATCCATTTCAACTAATTTAGCTCATAAACGATCCATTTCACCAAGTTAGCTAAAAAACGATCCATTTCACCTAAATTAGCTCTTAAATGATCCATTTCACCTAAGTTAGCTCAAAAAGATCCATTTCAACTAAATTAGCTCATAAATGATCCATTTCACCTAAGTTAGCTCAAAAACGATCCATTTCAACTAAGTTAGCTCATAAATGATCCATTTCACCTAAGTTAGCTAAAAACGATCCATTTCACCTTAGTTACCTCAAAAACGATCCATTTGACCTTAGTTAGCTCATAAACGACCCATTTCAACTAAGTTAGCTCATAAATGATCCATTTCACCTTAGCTAGCTCATAAACGACCCATTTCAACTTAGTTAGCTCATATATGATCCATTTCACGTAAGTTAGCTCATAAATGATATACTCTTCTTGTTCTAGTCTTCTTCTTGTTCTACTCTTCTTGTTCTAGTCTTCTTCTTGTTCTACTCTTCTTCTTGTTCTACTCTTCTTGTTCTAACTTTCTTATTTTTCATTTTGCAGATTTCATTCACTTGACAAAAGCTTGCATAGATGGAGTGCTCCTTATCCCTTTCTATGTTTCTTTTGTATCGTTGAACTATGCATGTATCATTGGATGAAACTGTTGTAATATATATGGTTGGATGCCTCTATGTTGAACTTGTTATGTATGATGGAACTATGCATGTAATATATATGGTTGGATGATGAAGTTATGTGTTGGATATCTTATATGTTTGCTCTGTAATGGCCTTTTGAAATATATCTATATATGTCATATATATTTGTGATGAAAATTGTTGGATTTAATAAAAAACAGATAAAAGAGCCAATATGCAGGCTCTTTGCCGTCTGCCACCGACGGCAACAGGCTCTTTGTCGTCTGCCGCGGACGGCAAAGAAGACACATGGCATCTAGCTGTGCTTCCTGGGAGCTGACCCATTTGGTCAGTTTGCCTACAGTGGCAGACGGCAAAGACTTTGCCATCAGTGGCGGACGACAAAGAACCTGCACTTTGCCATCAGTGGCAGACGGCAAAGAACCTGCCATGTAGTGACGTGTAGATGACATCATACGGCGGACGGCAAAGACACTAGAAATTTTGCCGTCAGCGGCGGACGGCAAAGGCCTGCCGTTAGCCACTTAACGGACTGACACCGCAATTATTGCCGTCCGCTCTCTTTGTCGTCCGCCGCAGACGGCAAAGGGCCTTTGCCGTCAGCCGCCAGGAAGCAGACAGCAAAGTAGCTGTTTACCGTAGCCTACTTTGCCGGAGCCTTTAGCCGTCCGCGGCTGACGGCAAAGGCCTTTGCCGTCCGCCGTTCATGCCTTTGCCGTCTGCCGTGGCAGACGGCAAAGTAGCTGATTCCTGTAGTGTTAGAGATAGAGGTGTCGATAAAAATAAAATACGGACATGAGAGCATCATGATCATTCTTAGAACAACAACTTATATAATTCTTGTCATATGATCTCTTATGCTAGAGTAATAATTCAATCACAATTTCAAGTATGAATCATAAACTTCCTTGAAAACTAACAAACTATAATCTCAGTCATTGAAGCAATTGCAATTTATCATAATATAGGAAAGAGTCAATATAAGAGCTTTTCAGCAAGTCCACATACTCAACTATCATATAGTCTTTCACAATTGCTAACACTCACGCAATACTTATGTGTATGGAGTTTTAATCGGACACAGAGAAAGATAGGGGCTTATAGTTTTGCCTCCCAACGTTTTACCTCAAGGGTAATGTCAACAATAATAGTTCATGAAAACTCACATCCAATTAGCCACATATGCCAGGATCTTTCCAACATGTTGTGCTTGCCAAAAGATAAAATGTAAAAAGGAAGGGTGAAGATCACCATGATTCTTATGTAAGGTAGGAGATAAAAGTAAAAGATAGGCCCTTCGCAGAGGGAAGCAGAGGTTGTCATGCGCTTTTATGGTTGGATGTACAAAATCTTAATGCGAAAGAACGTCACTTTATATTGCCACTTGTGATATGGACCTTTATTATGCAGTCTGTCGCTTTTATTTCTCCCGTATCACATGATCATATAAAGCTTATTTCCTCCACACCAATCAATCATACATATTTAGAGAGCAATGTTTATTTCTTGCACCGATGACAACTTACTTGAAGGATCTTACTCAATCCATAGGTAGATATGGTGGACTCTCATGGCAAAACTGGTTTAAGGGTGTTTGGAAGCACAAGTAGTATCTCTACTTGGTGCAAAGGATTTGGCTAGCATGAGGGGGAAAGGCAAGCTCAACCATGTTGGATGATCCATGTCAATATAATTTATCTCAGATGTAAGAAAACATAACCCATTACGTTGTATTCCTTGTCCAATGTCAGCTCTTTTAGCATGTCATATGTTAATGAGTGCTCACAATCATAAAAGATGTCCAAGATAGTATATTTATATGTGAAGACCTCTCTTTCTTTATTACTTCCTATTAATTCAAACGATGATCAAAACTATGTTTTTCAACTCTCAACAACTTTTATTCATCATGCTTTTTATATGTGAGCACATTACTCTCCATAAGATCCATATATTCTCTTTGTTTCTTTTTATTCTTTCTCTTTTCTTTTATTCACTCAAGATCATGGCAAAATAATCAAGCCCTTGACTCAACACTAATATTTATTATATATATCTCACGGACTCGATAACATAGAAGGATCATAAAAGCAAAACTCACAACTAGATCATACTAAAACTTTATTCTACTAGATCAAGATATTATCAGAAGGATCGAACTAAGAAAAACGGTAAAGATAAAAGTGATGGTGATACGATACCGGGTCACTCCCCCAAGCTTGGCAGTTGCCAAGGGGAGTGCCCATACCCATGTGATTATGTCTCCTTTGTTGGTGAAGAAGGTGATGGTTTTGTTGATGGCGTAGGCTTGTCGTCCTTCTTCCAAGGCATAGGCTCACCATCATAGAAGGATGATCAAGTCTCCTGAAACCTCAAATCTGCAGCCAAACTCATCCTCTTGAATCTATATTCATACTCATAGTTTTGATTTTGCAGGTCATAGATCTGGGCTTGGAGGTGCTCATTTTTCTCATGAAGCTTGAAGATGGCCTCCCCAATGTCCTTGACGTCCAGCTTGTTGTTGTTGGTGAACTCCGTGATCATAATGTGATTGGAATCGAGTCCACGCTCCACCATCTCCTGACACTTGAAAACTTCTTGTTCGAATGCCTCCAGCCTTGCCTCCGTGCTTCCGGTCTTCCTTGGTCCCTCAACATCGCGGATGTGCAACAACCCCTCACGCATCTCAATGGTTTGAGGGTGTTGCAGCACCTCCGCGAGGTAGGGGTTGATGACCTTCTTGAAGAACTGGTCCTTAGGGGCACTTGAAGATGACATGACGACCTGGATCTGTCAGAAAAATAGCTTGAAACAATGACAGGAGATTTTTGCGTGATACGGGAGTCAAAACCTCCGGGAGATTATATAATGAATTTTTACCGACCAAAATATGTAACGTGTACGAAAACGGAGTCTGGAGAGCACACGAGGTGCCCACGAGGTAGGGGGCGCGCCCAGGGGGTAGGGCGCGCCCTCCACCCTCGTGGAGGCCTCGTGTCCTTTCCGGACTCCTTCTTATTTTTCTATTTTCTAAATATTCCAAAACGGAGGAATATTGCCATAAAAACTATTTTGGAGTCGGTTTACTTACCGTACCACATACCTATTCCTTTTCGGAGTCTGAAACGTTCCGGAAAGTGTCCCTTATGTATTCCTATGGGGTTACGATTTCAATAACATTGGTTTCAACATTTATAGGATTACCTGAGATATAATGTTTAATTCTTTGACCGTTCACCACCTTCGGATTTGTGCCTTCGAAGTTGTTGATTTTTATGGCACCGGAACGATAGACCTCCTCGATAACGTAAGGACCTTCCCATTTAGAGAGAAGTTTTCCTGCAAAAAATCTTAAACGAGAGTTGTGATAGATGCAAAGGTGTCTCGATGTTTCGATGAGATAGATATCGTTTTCTGTGGGAGTCGACTTTGACGATCTGACTATAGACGTGCAAAGACGTCGCGCCTTAGCAATCGCTAAACCAACTTCCGAGGGTTATTGACCACGTCGCATCTTAGTAGTAGAATGCAATGAACGATTATAAGCAAATTCAATATGAGGCAAGCATTCTTCCCAAATTTTCTTGTTATTCTTCAAAACAGCCCTAAGCATAGTAGACAATGTTCTATTGACTACTTCAGTTTGTCCATTAGTTTGGGGGTGACAAGTAGTACTAAAAAGCAGTTTAGTCCCCAACTTAGCCCATAAACATCTCCAAAAGTGGCTAAAAAATTTAGTATCACGATATGAAACAATAGTATTTGGAACACCATGCAAGCGAATAATTTCACGAAAGAACAAATCAGCAACATTAACAGCATCATCGCTTTTATGACATGGTATAAAGTGTGCCATTTTCGAGAACCTATCCACGACAACAAATATGCTATCCCTCCCCTTCTTTGTTTGAGGTAAACCTAAAGCAAATTCCATAGATATATCTTCCCAAGGAACACTAGGTACAGGCAAAGGCATATATAAACCATGAGGATTGAGTCGTGACTTAGCTTTTTGACATGTAGTGCAGCGAGCAACAAAACGCTCAACATCCCGTCTCATCTTTGGCCAAAAGAAATGTGTAGCAAGTATATCCTCCATCTTCTTGATGCCAAAGTGTCCCATTAATCCTCCTCCATGCGCCTCTTGCAACAACAAAAGACGAACGGAGCTAGCTGGAATGCATAGCTTGTTAGCACGAAACACAAATCCATCGTTAAGAACAAACTTGTTCCAAGTTCTCCCTTCCTTACAATTCTGCAATACATCTTTAAATTCAGTATCATGCACATATTGATCTTTGATGGTCTCCAAACCAAATATTTTAAAGTCAAGTTGTGAAAGCATAGTATAACGACGAGAGAATGCATGAACAATAACATTTTCTTTACCCTTCTTGTGTTTAATGACATAAGGGAAAGTCTTAATGAATTCAACGCATTTAGCATGTCTACGGTTCAGTTTTGCTTGACTTTTAATGTGTTTCAATGATTCATGATCAAAATGTATAACGAATTCCTTTGGCCATAAATAATGTTGCCATGTTTCTAAGGTCCGAACAAGAGCATATAATTCTTTATCATAAGTAGAATAGTTCAGACTAGGCCCACTCAATTTTTCAGAAAAGTATGCAACAGGTTTGTCATCTTGTAATAACACACCTCCTAATCCAATTCCACTAGCATCACATTCAAGCTCAAAATTCTTATTGAAATCAAGAAGTTGGAGTAAAGGAGCATGTGTCAACTTATCTTTCAATACCGTGAAGGCTTCTTCCTGTGCGGTACCCCAAACAAAAGGCACATCCTTCTTTGTAAGCTCGTTGAGAGGTGCAGCAGTGGTGCTGAAATCTCTCACCAAACGCCTAGAGAAACCAGCGAGGCCAAGGAAACTCCTCACTTGTGTGACCGTTTTGGGCTGCGGCCAACTCTTAGTAGCTTCAATCTTGGCTTTATCAACTTCAATTCCCTGTGGAGTAACAACATAGCCAAGAAAAGATACTCGATCGGTGCAAAAGGTGCACTTTCCAAGGTTACCAAACAAACGTGCATCACGTAGAGCAATAAAAACAGCACGTAAATGTTCCAAATGTTCCTCCAAAGATTTGCTATAAATCAGTATATCATCAAAATAGACTACCACAAATCCTCCAATGAAAGCACGTAAAACTTCGTTCATTAGTCTCATGAAAGTACTAGGTGCATTAGTTAACCCAAAAGGCATGACTAACCACTCATATAAACCAAACTTAGTTTTAAATGTTGTTTTCCATTCATCTCCCAATTTCATATGAATTTGATGGTATCCACTATGCAAATCAACTTTGGAGAATATTGTAGAGCCACTCAATTCATCAAGCATGTCATCTAGCCTAGGAATAGGATGACGATAACGAATAGTAATATTATTAATGTTTTTACAATCAACACACATACGCGACGTACCATCCTTTTTCGGCACTAAAATGATAGGAACAACACAAGGACTAAGGGATTCAAGTATATAACCTTTGTCAAGCAGCTCCTGTACTTGACGCATAATCTCCTTCATCTCCTCTGGATTGGTACAGTATGGCGCACGGTTGGGTAAGGATGCACCGGGAATTAAGTCAATTTGATGCTCAATCCCACGAATAGGTGGTAATACCGGTGGCACGTCTTGTGGAAAGACGTCAGCGAACTCCTACAAAATGTTAGTGACAGCAGGAGGCAAAGAGGAAGGCACGTCCTCAAATAAAAATAATGCCTCTTTGCACACAAAAGCATAGCAAACAGATTTGCTAAAATCTAGATCATCAATATCAGATTTGGTGGCAAGTAAAGATGCACTTTTCAATTTAATTTCAGAAGCAACACTAGATGGTTTATTATTAGGCTTCATTTGTTGCTCAAATTCTTTTGCCACAATCTGATTTTCACTCTTATTGTTCTCCTGTTTTGCTTTATTAGCTCTATTAATATCATCTTTCAAAATAGAATCAGGAGTCATAGGAAGCAAAGTAATATTTTTATCCTTATGAACAAGAGTATACTGATTGTTTCTACCATGGTGTACAGAATTTTTATCAAATTGCCATGGTCTACCAAGTAATAAGGAACATGCTTGCATAGGTACCACATCACAATCAACATAATCAGCATATGTAGAGATACTAAAATGCACACGAACAATACGTGTTACCTTAACCTTGCCGTTGTTGTTGAACCATTGGATGTAGTAAGGATGTGGATGTGGTCTTGTGGTGAGAGATAGCTTCTCCACCATCTCCATGCTAGCCAAGTTGTTGCAGCTCCCTCCATCTGTGATGACTCGAACATAACGTTCCTTCACAACTCCCTTTGTATGGAACAAATTATGCCTCTGATTTTGCTCAGCTTGTGTGACCTGCACACTCAAAACACATTGAGCAATTAAACATTCATACCTGTCAGCATCTTCAGGAGCCATGTATTGCGTCTCATGATCAGAATCATCTCCACCGTGTTCTTCACGTGTAATAAGAGCCAAAGTCTCCTCATCATAGTCACTAGCGGACTCATACCCACCATCCTCAGTAGCAATCATCACACGCTGAGATTGGCATTCTCTCGCAAAATGTCCTCTTCCCTTACAACGACGACAAATAATATCACTTGTGTGCCCTGTTGATGCCATGGAAGAAGAAGACCTCTGCGCAGGTCCAGCAGGTGTGCTCTTGGCAGATAGTGGTGGTTGTGCCTGCTTTCTTCTATCACGGCTGGAGGTGGCACCTGATGGAGGTGCTGGTGGAGTGGAAGTAGAGGATGCACGTGGTGTCCATGATGAAGATCGACCTGCAGAAAAGTTAGTTCGCGCCAATGCCTGTCAATCATGCACTTCACGTTCAGCTTTACAAGCAAGATGGAATAAACGAGTGATATTAGTATACTCCTTATACTCTAGAATGGTCTGAATCTCTCTATTTAATCCACCGATAAAACATGCAAGCATAGCTTCATTCTCCTCAGCAATACCACATCTAATCATGCCAGTTTGTAATTCCTGATAATATTCTTCTATGGAATTTTTTCCTTGTCTTAAACGCTGCAATTTTTGAAGTAATTCACATTGATAATATGGTGGAACCCAACGAGTACGCATAGCAGTTTTCAAAGCAGCCCAAGTAGCTGGAATAGGATATAATCTACAATGTTCAGACCACCAAACACATGCAAAGCTAGTGAAAGCACAAACAGGAGCAGGAACACGTCTCTCCTCAGGATATTGTAAACATGTAAATCATTGTTCAGTTTCTAACTCCCAAGTAAGATATATATCAGGAACATATCTACCCTCAAATGGTGAAATATTCAATTTTAGCTTAGGAAGATGGTCATGTACCTCAGGTGGTGGTGCAGCCCTACCGTTGCGAAGATATGCATGAGGATGACCTGGTGGTGGTGGTGCTGGTGGTTGCACGTAGTTCTGATTTTGGTCAACCTCATCCTCGTAATGGTCCTCCACCTCTGCAGTCGCAGCAGGAGCGGTAGAAGCATCAACAGCGGCACCAGAATTTTGCCCAGGGTCAATGGGAATGCGTTGTGCTCGTCCCACTTGATTTGGAAAGTGACGTTGTTATTGTTGTTGTTGTAGCGGTGCGTTAGGGGCAGCCGGTGATGGTGGTGGAAGATGCGCGAGCAATTCATTAAACTTGTTATCGAGCTTTGTTTCGAACATCTTCTCCATGCCATCTATGTTCTCCATGGCCTCTTCAAATCTGTTTAGCACATCTTGCACCTGTCCACTCATCATTTGCTGAAATTTATCATGCAACCCCTTATTCGTCATGTTCTCCCAGTCAGTCTCGTTGGCTTGTGATCCTGCCATGATTAGCAGCAATAGAAACACACAAGAATATGATCCTATAGACTACTAACAAGAGGTGGTGGTGGATGTCACAAATCCATCAAGCGAATCTCAAATTCTTACCAGTTCTTACCCAGCAGCAGGCGGTGATCGGCAACCGTCGTAGTCAAAACTCTCAAAGCTTGGATAGAGCGGTTACCAGGGAGAGTCAAATGCACGACGTAGATGTATGTGGAGCTGGGAAGGCTTATAATATGGTAGCAAAAAGGTCAGCAATAATCAATTTAGAGATGCAAAGTTGAATAAACGCTCTACGACGGTACTGTACTGGTCCTAGGCTAGACCGTACTAGAGATGCGAGCCTAGAACACGAACAAAATCACGGAGCGACTCGTAAACAAGGGAGGAGCACTCTCTGCATTTTTGTTTCCTTTTTTCACTTTTTTTGCACTCTTTTTCCCTCTTTTTTTTTGCTCCGCAACAAATTTTTTTCAAAAAAGTCTACAAATGGTCTAAAAACTGCCTAGCCAGAATTTTCTAGACTTATTTTTTTTGAGTTTGGAACTATTTTTCTTCTGCGGGTAGCACGGAATCTCAGGAGTCCCACTCTATCATGACTCGAAGTATCGCGTGATCTGGAACTCAAAAACAAAGCAACGAATACTGGACTCGGACTAGGACTGGTAGCGGAGATGAATCTGGTGGAACTCGGACTGGTGGCGGCGATGAATCTGGTGGAACTCGGACTGGTGGTTGTATATGGCGATGGTATATGTGGACTCGGATTGGTGATTGTATATGGCGATGGTATATGTGGACTCGGATTGGTGGTTGTATATGGCAGCGGCGATGTATATGGTGGGGTGGTGGTATATGACAATGATGATGACAATTGTGCGGCAGCGGCATGACAACTTGTGAATAGAACTCGAAACTCTAAGGGACTAGACGCTAATACCAGCAACTCGACACGATGATGCAACCTAAAATTCAACAAAGCAAATCTCTAAAAGGACTATGCAAAGGCTCAGATTGGTTCGGATATGATGAACTAACCCTAATTTTTTTGTTGGCTTTTTTCGTGGACTGTAGGTATGAAGAACAGACTCGATCTAAACTATGAAAAACTGGAAAATCTCATCGAGCAACCTGAAAATCTGATACCATTTGATAGAGGCAAAGGTGTCCCAATGTTTCGATGAGATAGATATCGTTTTCTGTGGGAGTCGACTTTGACGATCCGACTACGAATGTGCGAAGACGTCGCACCTTAGCAATCGCTAAACCAACTTTCAAGGGTTATTGACCACGCCGGAGCACGATCAACCTGACCACGAGGGTCTATTTCCTGCGAGCAAACAAAGAACAAGCAAGAAACTGAGATTGCAATCTGGATATTGCGAATAAAAGAGGAAAGCTTTATTAATGAAGGTGGGGTTCTGTGACGTCTTGGTCTGGTCGTTGGACACAAACGAAGGACACGAAGTTGCAGCTATGGCGAACTTTTAGTCTAAACAAAACCCAAAGTCTAAACGACGCCCTAAGGGCTGTATATATGGAGGAAGAGGGGGGGATTTCGTGGCCCTTGGAGGAGGGGTCCAAAACCAACCCTAACTCTTGTTTCCCCACACGTACGGACTTTAAAAACAGCCTATACCTAAGTATTTCGAAGATACATGGGCCTGGCCCAATAATAAGGTGACGCATCACCTAAAATAGCCTGTGGACGAAATTTATGAAGTGGCATCTTGTATATTTCGTCCAAGGCTTCATGCACTCCTTATGGTGGCTTCAAAGTCCTGAAATCATCACTTGTAACTCTGTTCTGGATCCCCTTGCGCATGCCATCATCTCCACGCTTGAACTTGTTACAAGGTTCATCTTTCTTGTCCAAGCTAGGCCCTTCATTTTTAAGCAAGACAAATGTATCCAATTTAGGCAGCATCTTATTCTCATGAACATTAGAATCGTTACCAAGAAACGAAAGTACCTGATAATTCAATTGGCGTGCGCGAGCTCTAGTAATTGGTCCAGTATGTATAGCAGTAGGGGCTGTGGGTGTAACAATGGTATTGATGTCCTCATCATCCTCCCCTTCTTGAAATGAAGTCATCCTCGACGAAAGTTCATCGTCCTCACCCAAATAAGGCTTCCAATCTGCAATGTTAAAAGTGGGACTAACCCCAAATTCTGCGGGCAGCTCAAGTTTATATGCATTATCATTTATTTTCTCTAACACCTTAAAAGGACCATCAGCACGAGGCATTAGCTTTGATTTGCGCGAATTAGGAAATCTATCCTTACGCAAATGTAACCAAACAAGATCTCCAGGTACAAACACAACATGTTTTCTACCCTTATCTCCAGCCAGTTTATATTTAGCATTCATACGCTCAATATTTTCCTTAGTTAACTCATGCATTTTTAAAATCAATTCAGCACGTTCTTTAGCATCAAAATTAACCTTCTCCGAAGATGGAAGAGGCAACAAATCAATAGGTGCACGAGGTAGGAAACCATACACAATTTCAAAAGGGCACATCTTAGTAGTAGAATGCAATGAACGATTATAAGCAAATTCAATATGAGGCAAGCATTCTTCCCACATTTTCTTGTTATTCTCCAAAACAGCCCTAAGCATAGTAGACAATGTTCTATTGACTACTTCAGTTTGTCCATCAGTTTGGGGGTGACAAGTAGTACTAAAATAGTTTAGTCCCCAACTTAGCCCATAAACATCTCCAAAAGTGGCTAAGAAATTTAGTATCACGATCTGAAACAATATTATTTAGCACACCATGCAAGCGAATAATTTCACGAAAGAACAAATCAGCAACATTAATAGCATCATCGCTTTTATGACATGGTATAAAGTGTGCCATTTTCGAGAACCTATCCACGACAACAAATATGCTATCCCTCCCCTTCTTTGTTTGAGGTAAACCTAAAACAGATTCCATAGATATCTCTTCCCAAGGAACACTAGGTACTGGCAAAGGCATATATAAACCATGAGGATTGAGTCGTGACTTAGCTTTTTGACATGTAGTGCAGCGAGCAACAAAACGCTCAACATCCCGTCTCATCTTTGGCCAAAAGAAATGTGTAGCAAGTATATCCTCCGTCTTCTTGACGCCAAAGTGTCCCATTAATCCTCCTCCATGCGCCTCTTGATGTCTACTAATATTACCAATTCATAGGCATTTCTTGACGTCTACTAATATTACCAATTCATATGCATTTCTTGACGTCTACTAATATAATCAAAGCCCCAAACATCAAATGGTTCAATAACAAGTGAATAATTCATAGGCATTTCTTGACGTCTACTAATATTACCAATTCTTTGACATTCATCACAAGACAAGACAAACTTACGGGCATCCTTGAAGAGAGTAGGCCAATAAAAACCGGATTGCAATGCCTTATGTGCAGTTCTATCTCCAGCGTGGTGTCCTCCATAAGCCTCGGAGTGACACTTGCGTAGGATTTGTTCCTGTTCATGCTCAGGTACACAACGTCTAATAACACCATCTACTCCTTCTTTATAAAGGTGTGGGTCATCCCAAAAGTAATGTCTCAAATCATAGAAGAACTTTTTCTTTTGCTGGTATGTGAAACTAGGTGGTATAAATTTAGCAACAATGTAATTAGCATAATCAGCATACCATGGAGCAGTATGAGTAGCATTTATGACACTTAATTGTTCATCAGGAAAGCTATCATCAATAGGTAGTGGGTCATGAAGAACATTTTCTAACCTAGACAAGTTGTCTACAACGGGGTTCTCAGCTCTCTTTCTATCAATAATATGCAAATCAAATTCTTGTAGCAAGAGAACCCATCTAATAAGTCTAGGTTTAGCATCTTTATTTACCATAAGATATTTAATAGCAGCATGATCCGTGTGAATAGTTACTTTAGAATCAACAATATAAGGTCTGAACTTATCACAAGCAAATACAACTGCTAAGAATTCTTTTTCAGTGGTAGCATAATTTCTCTGAGCATTGTTTAGAGTTTTACTAGAATATTGAATAACATTTAATTTCTTATCAACTCTTTGCCCTAGAACAGCACCTACAGCATAATCACTGGCATCAAACATAATTTCAAAGGGTAAATTCCAATCAGGTGGCTTAACAATCGGTGCAGAGATCAATGCTTTCTTAAGTATTCAAATGCTTCTACGCAATCATCATCAAAAACAAATGGTATATCTTTTTGTAATAAATTCGTCAGAGGCCGAGAAATTTTTGCGAAGTCCTTAATGAAGCTCCTATAAAAACCGGCATGACCAAGGAAACTTCTTATACCTTTGATGTCCTTGGGACATGGCATCTTTTCAGTAGCATCAACCTTAGCTTTATCAACTTCAATACCTCTTTTAGAAACTTTATGCCCCAAGACAATACCTTCATTAACCATAAAGTGGCACTTCTCCCAATTCAAGACAAGGTTAGTTTCTTCACATGTCTGCAAAACTCGATCAAGGTTGCTTAAGCAATCATCAAAAGAGGATCCATAGACGGAAAAATCGTCCATGAAAACCTCACAAATCTTTTCACAAAAGTCAAAGAATATAGCCATCATGCATCTTTGAAAGGTAGCAGGTGCATTACATAAACCAAAAGGCATACGTCTATAAGCAAAAGTACCAAAAGGTCAAGTAAAAGTAGTCTTTGATTGATCATTGGCTGATACAGGTATTTGAGAGAAACCAGAATAACCATCTTGAAAGCAAAAATGTTTATGTTTGGATAATCTTTCTATCATTTGATCGATAAAAGGTAAGGGGTAATGATCCTTTTTAGTAGCTTTATTTAATTTGCGGAAATCAATTACCATCCTATAACCTGTAATAATACTTTGCGGGGTCAACTCATCTTTATCATTAGGAATGACAGTAATACCTCCCTTCTTAGGGACACAATGGACAGGACTTACCCACTGACTATCAGCAACGGGATAAATTATACCTGCCTCAAGAAGCTTTAGTATTTCCTTTCTTACCACTTCCTTCATCTTAGGATTTAGCCGTCGTTGATGATCACGAACTGGTTTGGCATCTTCCTCCAAATTTATTTTGTGTTGACATAGAGTGGGACTAATGCCCTTAAGATCATCAAGAGAATATCCAATAGCAGCACGGTGCTTCTTCAGAGTTTTCAATAATCTCTCTTCTTCATGCTCTGGAAGGTTAGCACTAATAATAACATATATATCTTCTTTTCATCAAGATAAGCATATTTAAGAGTATCAAGTAACGGTTTAAGCTCAAACACGGGATCACCCTTGGGTGGAGGAGGATCCCCTAGGATTTCAACAGGAAAATTGTGTTTCAGGATGGGTTCTTGTTTAAAGAATACTTCATCTATTTCCTTCCTTTCATTCATAAACATATCATTTTCATGGTCTAGCAAATATTGTTCTAAAGGATCACTAGGAGGTACGGCAATAGAAGCAAGACCAATAATTTCATCTTTACTAGGCAATTCCTCGTCACGGTGTTGTCTACGAAATTTAGAAAAGTTAAATTCATGATACATATCACCTAAACCAATAGTAACAACATCCTTTTTGCAATCTCTCTTGGCATTAATAGTGTTCAAGAAGGGTCTACCAAATATAATGGGACAAAAGCTATCTTGTGGGGAACCAAGAACAAGAAAATCAGCATGATATTTAGTTTTCCCACAGAAGATTTCAACATCTCTAACAATTCCAATTGGTGAAATAGTATCTCTATTGGCAAGTTTAATTGTGACATCAATATCTTCTATCTCAGCAGGTGCAATATCATGCCTAATTTCTTTGTGTAAGTCATGAGGTATAGCACTAGCACCCATATCACATAAGCCATGATAACAATGATCTCCTATTTTAACAGAAATAACAGGCATGCCTACCAAAGATCTAGGTTTATATTTAGCACAAGGTTTAGCAATTCTAGCAGTCTCATCACGAAAATGAATAACATGCCCATCAATATTATTGGACAAGAGATCTTTAACAATAGCAATATTAGGTTCAACTTTAATTTGCTCAAGAGGTGTATAGGTTCTAATATTGCTTTTACGAACCACAGTTGAAGCTTTAGCATGATCCTTTATCCTAACAAGGAAAGGTGGTTTCTCAACATAAGAAGTAGGAACAATAGGATCATTATACGTGATAGTCTTTTCTTCAACTTTAATAGGTGCAGCTACTTTTACTTCTATGGGAGGATGATATTTAAACCACTTCTCCCTAGGGAGATCAACATGAGTAGCAAAGGTTTCACAAAAAGAAGCTACTATCTCAGAGTCAAGTCAATATTTAGTGCTAAATTTACGAAAAACATCGGTATCCATAAAAGATTTAACACAATCAAATTTAGGCGTCATACCTGACTCCTTACCTTCGTCGAGGTCCCAATCTTCAGAGTTGCATTTAATTCTTTCCAATAAATCCCATTTGAATTCAATAATCTTCTTCATAAAAGAGCCAGCACAAGAAGTATCGAGCATGGTGCGATTGCTATCAGAAAGCCGAGCATATAAATTTTGAATAATCATTTCTCTTGAGAGCTCATGATTGGGGCGTGAATATAACATTGATTTAAGCCTCCCCCAAGCTTGAGCGATGCTTTCTACTTTGCGAGGCCAAAAATAATATATATAATTGTGATCACGATGAACAAGATGCATAGGATAAAACTTCTGATGAAATTCCAATTTCAATCGTTTGTAGTTCCATGACCCCGTATCATCACATAGCCTATACCATGTCAATGCATCTTCCTTCAAAGATAAAGGGAAGACCTTCTTCTTAGTAACATCTCTGGGTACACCTGCAAGCTTAAATAATCCACAAACTTCATCCACATATATTAGGTGCTCATCAGGATGCACTGTTCCATTTCTTGCAAAGGGCTTAGCTAGCAGTTTTTCTATCATACCCGAAGGAATTTCAACGCAGACATTTTCATTTTCAGTAGGTTCGGTAGGTTGAGGAGCAACTCTCTGCTCTACTGGTCGGGGTGAAGATACCCCAAACAAGCCCCTCAGAGGATTACTTTCCATAGTAACAAGTGACAGTAAATTTCAGCACACTATATAAAATTTTCCTTACCAAATTCCACCTACCAAAGGCGCTTCACACCCCGGCAACAGTGCCAGAAAAGAGTCTTGATGACCCACAAGTATAGGGGATCTATCATAGTCCTTTCGATAAGTAAGAGTGTCGAACCCAACGAGGAGCAGAAGGAAATGATAAGCGATTTTCAGCAAGGTATTCTCTACAAGAACTGAAATAATAGGTAACAGATAGTTTTGTGATAGGATAATTTGTAACGGGTAACAAGTAACAAAAGTAAATAAAGTGAAGCAAGGTGGACCAATCCTTTTTGTAGCAAAGGACAAGCCTGGACAAACTCTTATATGATGTAAAGCGCTCCCGATGACACATGGGAATATCGTCAAGCTAGTTTTCATCACGTTCATATGATTCGCATTCGGTACTTTGATAATTTGGTATGTGGGTGGACCGGTGCTTGGGTACTGCCCTTACTTGGACAAGCATCACACTTATGATTAACCTCTATTGCAAGCATCCGCAACTACAACAAAAGTATTAAGGTAAACCTAACCATAGCATGAAACATATGGATCCAAATCAGCCCCTTACGAAGCAACGCATAAACTAGGGTTTAAACTTCTGTCACTCTAGCAACCCATCATCTACTTATTACTTCCCAATGCCTTCCTCTAGGCCCAAATAATGGTGAAGTGTCATGTAGTCGACGTTCACATAACACCACTAGAGGAGAGACAACATACAACTACTAATAGCAAGACTTCTCCCATGTCCTTAGGAACAAACGTAACTACTCACAAAGCATATTCATGTTCACAATCAGAGGGGTATTAATATGCATATAGGATCTGAACATATGATCTTCCACCAAGTAAACCAACTAGCATCAACTACAAGGAGTAATTAACACTACTAGCAACCCACAGGTACCAATCCCAGACTTGGAGACAAGAATTGGATACAAGAGATGAACTAGGGTTTTGAGAGGAGATGGTGCTGGTGAAGATGTTGATGGTGATTGCCCTCTCCCGATGAGAGGAGCATTGATGATGACGATGGCGATGATTTCCCCCTCCTAGAGGGAAGTTTCCCCGGCAGAATAGCTCCGCCAGAGCCCTAGATTGGTTCCACCAAGGTTCCGCCTTGTTGTGGCGGAGTCTCGTCCGGGAAGATGGATTATGATTTTTTTTCTCATCGAAAGACTCCATATAGCAGAAGATGGCCATCGAAGGGCCACCAGGGGGCCCACGAGGTAGGGGGCGCGCCTAGGGGGTAGGGCGCGCCCCAACCCTCGTGGGTAGGGTGTGGCCCCCTGGTGAACTTCTTGCGCTCAGTATTTATTATATATTCTGAAAATGTCTTCCGTGAAATTTCAGGACTTTTGGAGCTGTGCAGAATAGGTCTCTAATATTTGCTCCTTTTCCAGCCCAGAATCCCAGCTGCTGGCATTCTCCCTCTTTATGTAAACCTTGTAAAATAAGAGAGAATAGGCATAAGTATTGTGACATAATGTGTAATAACAGCCCATAATGCAATAAATATCGATATAAAAGCATGATGCAAAATGGACATATCAGCACTTCGTCAATCGATCCCCAGTCCGGCCCATAATTAATCCATGATGCAAGTCATAATGGAGGGCCAGATCAGAACGCAGGTGTAGCTGCCCACTTGGTACAGTAGGGTTCAGTGATGTAAAACCATTCCCACTGCCATAGGTTGGAAGTTTCCGTGAAGGAGCCCTTTGGCCAAAGAGTATTGGCAAGCTTGCTCACCATAGCACCGCTACACTCCGCTTGCTCCTCGTCGACTACCTTCGGCTTCACATTAAAGGTCTTGAGCCATAAGCCAAAGTGTGGGGGAATGCGGAGAAAGGCCTCGCACATGACAATGAACGCCGAGATGTGAAGAAAGGTGTCCGGAGCCAGATCGTGAAAATCTAGCTTGTAATAGAACATGAGACCACGAACGAAGGGGTGGAGAGAAAACCCTAGCCCCCAGAGGAAGTGGGAGGTGAATACGACCCTCTCACCGGATCTGGGTGTAGGAATAACCTGCCCCTTAGCCGGGAGCCTATGGAGGATTTCCGCGGTCAGGTATCTTGTCGCCTGGAGCTTCGCGATATCCCCTTCTGTGATTGAGGAGGCTACCAACCGACCTTGAAGGCTGGGTCCGGACATGAATGGGCGGCTTGGAGCGATTAAATTGAAACCAGGGTGCTAGAGCTCAGGGTTGGAAAAGTTGAGGAAGAGGTGGGCGTAGGGGAGAAGGACGGGTCTGTGCCCCTTTATAAAGGTGATGAAGATTGAACGCCTCCTCATGAGCCTTAAAACTTGCCAATTCCTTAGGAATCGTGCCAACGTGGCGGTTGGATTACCCACGCCCGTATTGATGAAAATCCCGCAATAAGGGGACACGATCTCTGCTTCGCCAAGATGTGCCAATAAAACCGCATCTTGAAACATGGAGCGGGAGGCTAAAAATCGGTTCGAAATAATGACCGGGCAGTGACGTGATGTCATGCTACAAAAGTTGTCAGTGGATTGGACTCGTAAAATATTATACTCTCTGCGGGTGTGTGTGGTACTCGTTTTGCAGAGCCGTACATGTTTTATGTGTTTGAAGGCTATTTTGGAGTATTCGGAGGAGGAACCCGCCTTGCAATGTCAAAGACAATCTGCGCGCCGGACACATTGTCATTGAAGCCTAGTTCAGGGGCTACTAAGGGAGTCCTGGATTAAGGGGTCCTCAGCTGTCTGGACTATTTAACATGGGCCGGACTAATGGGCTATGAAGATACAAGACAGAAGATTTCCTCATGTGTCCGGATGGGACTCTCCTTTGCGTGGATGGCAAGCTTCGCATTTGGATATGTATATTCCTTCCTTTGTAAACCGACTCTGGACAACCCTACGACCCTTCGGTGTCTATATAAACTAGAGGGTTTAGTCCGTAGAGGCAATCATAATCATACATGCTAGACATCTAGGGTTTAGATATTATGATCTCGTGGTAGATAAACTCTTGTAATTCATATTCATCAAGATCAATCAAGCAGGAAGTAGGGTATTACCTCCGTCAAGAGGGCCCAAACCTGGGTAAACATCGTGTCCCCCTTCTCCTGTTACCATCGACCTTAGATGCATAGTTCGGGACCCCCTACCCGAGATCCGCCGGTTTTGACATCGACATAGGTCTTTATGCATTTGGTAAGAAAAACACTAGAGAAAACATACCGTCATCATGGAGGTGAAGCACCGCCGGGGCTCGTGCTGGTACCACCACGTGGAGAACGATCGTGCGATGCTTGTCTGGAGGCACACTGCACCAAAGATCATTTCAATGTCTCGTTAGCATGACGAAACTCAAATGTTAATACTAGTAACTAATTACCATTCAAATTAAACTCACCATGGTCCTCGGAGGAATCTCTGGCATCGGCGAAGGGGTCTGACCGGACTTCTGGCACACAGACTGCACATGTGGTTTTCACGGGTCAGTCATACTAGTTAGTAATGAAACAAACATTACGTGCATGATTTGGCTAATATGCAAGAGAAACTTACCACGAGGAGCTCATACGTGGCCCGGTTCTGCATGTCATTTCGTGCCATTTCCTCCTCCGTCAACCTTGCCTTCTTCTCCTCCAATTCTAGCTCCCTCTCCGCCAGAAGCCCCTGGGTTCTACCTCTCTTAGTCTGAAGAGCAGCCTGCAACTCCACTCCTCGTTAGCATTGTAATCATCGATGGCTACACACAATGTAATGCTTGAAAGAAATTTGAGTCTGTATAACTAACCTGGAAGGCGAGCTTGATTGGCCGTGGACGAGGCCTTATCTCAGGATCTGAGCTTGTTTGGCGCGCCTTGATCTCCAGGAGAGTGCGAGGACAATGGATAAGTCCATCTCCAATGGCTATCGAGCCATGGGACCTCCCACCACCAGATATCACCACCAGCTCCGGATCAAACGGCCCGCTCGGGTTAAAGTCCTCCCCTTTCCTCGCCTTCCCCTCATCTCTGTACTTCACGAGCTTGTTGTGAGAGGAGATGTTGGTGAAGTTCTCTGTATGATTGAGGTCAGATGCAGAGAATGCCTTGGCCTTCTTGAACGGGGCAGTATGGGCCATGGCATAGAGGTCAAACACCTCTAGCACCGGTGCCATATTGTATCCTGCCTAAAAGAGAGGAACATAGTATTAGTAATTAAAGGGCTCACGCTAGCATGACAGAATGAATTGCATGAATCATGAAGCAAAACACATACCCAGTTCCCCCCGTATAGATATAAGTTGGTGCTGCCTTGATGGTGTGGCACACCTCTCATTTGGGCACGCTTGTCCTTGGCACCTTTGTGGATGACCCGCCATGCGTCTGAGCACCACTCATACACCAACGCCTCCCAACAATCCATCTTATCAGCACACCATCCCGGGGGCACCTAAGTTAGTAAAGTGAAACTTGAGTGCTACGCCTAGAAATCAAATCAACGAAACTAAGAAAAAGGCCTTAAGAATATAGGCAATTACCTTCATGTACTCCTCCTTCTTCAGAAACTTTCCGTGGCACTTCTTCTTGGGCTTCCGAACACCACTCAAGGCGAAGTATTCTTGAACAGCCTGCACCGGAGCCTCGTGGCGTAAGTTCTGTAGTAGGCATCTGCACTCGGCATCGATAACCCGTGCACAGGCCTCCTTGTATCCCTCCTCACACCTATAGAAGGTCTGCAATCAAACGGGACAACATTGATTAGTACAATAACTAAGCTTATTCAAAGATTTTTAATTGCGTAAATGAGAAATTACCCAAAACATTCTGATCACCATGTCGGCCTTTGTGTGGCACAAGACACCATTGATGATCTCCTCCGGCGGGGCCGGGGCAGCCAAGTAGTGCTCCCAGGTCAATCCTAGCTCTGGAAGCTGACCCTCGCCAAGAAACGTGACCCACCCCAGGAAGTTTTGCCAGCAAGTCACACCAAGGACTTGGTTGGGCCTGCGGACATACTGATGGTGGTCCCAACCCCTGTAGTATGACAAGGCCAACACATTAGATATTTTGGAAAAACATCATGGCAAAAGGTACAAAAAGAGTAAATGCACTTACCTCGTCCCATCAGGCCAAATCAACCACCTTTGTTCGTGGGTCGCCGGCACGGACGGGAGCCGTGTACTACCACGGTGGTAGATGGTAGCCCCCTTAACCACCTCGTCCTTGCTGCTATCAGAAATCAGATGCCCGCCACCATCAGCATGGCCACTCGACCCCTCAGGCGGATCCTGCCAGGTACCCCATCCGGACGTCTCCTGGGATGTAGCCTAGGGCGGAGTCACGTAGGACCAAGTGTCCTGGCCCGAAGTCTCGTGGGCCGAAGAGGAGGGGGTGAAGGCATGTTGACCCAAGTCTCGTGGACCGAAGTCTCGTGAGCCAAAGAGAAGGGGGCAAAGACCCATGGACTCGAGGCTCATGGACCGGAGTCCGCGTAGCCTCCTCCTCAGACATGACCCCCCTAGCAGTCATGTGCTCGGGAGACTAAGGTGGGGGTGGTGACGAGGAAGGCGTAGGATCCTTCCTACCTCTCCCGTGGCCACGTCCTCCCCGACCTCCTCTCTTCCTCCCTCCCCGACCTCCTCTCCCGGTGGGCAACGACGCCGACGAAGAAGCGCCCATCGATGAAGCCATACCCTCATACAACGCTCTCCGGAGAGGTACGGATGGAATGGAATTACCACTCCCACCACGTTGAGGACCAGCGCCCACCATCTTTCAACACCTGTCATGACAGAAGAGTAAACAGAATTAGTACAACATAAAAAATTGAATACTGACATGAATAATAAAATCTATATTAACTCATGAGTCAGTTTGGGTGATTCAAGTTTCAACCCCTTGGCGACCCTTGACCCCTCGCCGACCCTCGACCCTTCGTCAACCGTCTACCCCTGACCCCTCGGCGACCCTCGATGCTCGACCCCTCGGCAAACACCTTCACTGTGAGCATGGTTCGGCTGTTGTCGTATCTTAAGATGCGGACGTGCCCTAGCTGAAGGTCATCAGCGCGGGCGAACTGCTTCCATCCGTTCTTCACGCATGGATGGAAGCAGTTCACCCAGTCTCATGACCTTCAACTTGGGGACATCCTCGTCTTAAGCTATGACACAAGTCGGTCAGCACTCGGACCGAAAGATCCTTGACCATCGACCCCTAGACCCTTGACCCTCACCCCCTGGGTGGTCCAATCGAACACCATCACTGTGAGCATGGTGCGGCTGTTGTCGTAGCTTAAGATGCAGACGTGCACGAGCTGAAGGTCATTAGCGTGGGAGAACTGCTTCCATCCGTTCTTTGCGCATGGATGGAAGCAGTTTACCCAGTCTCATGACCTTCAGCTCGGGGACGTCCTCGTCGTAAGCTACGACACTAGTCGGTCAGCACTCGAACCGGAAGATCCTCGACCAT
>NC_041386.1:338719782-338746806 GCF_002162155.2 Triticum dicoccoides
CCGGTGGTCCTGTCGAACACCTTCACTGTGAGCATGGTGCGGCTGTTGTCGTAGCTTAAGATGCAGACGTGCCCGAGCTAAAGGTCATCAGCGCGGGCGAACTGCTTCCATCCTTTCTTCGCGCATGGATGGAAGGAGTTCACCCAGTCTCATGACCTTCAGCTCGGGGACTTCCTCGTCTTAAGCTACGACACCAGTCAGTCTGCTCAATTCGAACTATGCCGATGAAAAGGTTGATAGAAAGTCCACTTCGGATACTTGTCAATTTCTTGGTAGATCTCTTGTGTCTTGGTCCTCCAAGAAACAAAACTCGATATCCTTATCCACCGCCGAAGCGTAATATATTGCCACCGGTTCATGTTGTGCTCAATTACTTTGGATGACCCAAACTCTTAAGGATTATGGGATACATGTGAAACATGTTCCATTGCTTTGTGATAATGAGAGTGCCATTAAGATTGCTCACAATCCCATGCAACATTCTCGAACTAAGCATATTGAAGTTCGTCATCATTGCATTCGAGATCATGTTGCTAAAGGAGATATCGATATTAAGCATGTTCATACCGATAAGCAATTGGCGGATATATTCACCAAACCGCTTGATGAGAAAGTATTTTGTCATTTGAGAGGTGAATTGAACATCATTGATGCCTAAAACTTGGAGTAGGAACTCCATTTGGAGACATGCAAGTCATGAGCCTTTTGAACTAATCCTTGATATTTCTCTTATGATGATGATCATATGTCTTGGATCCATACTTGTACCCTTGCATGTTATCTAACCCTTGTAGATACTTGGATGAGTCTAAATCTATGAGATTGCAACCCACTCACATGTTGAGCAATATCTACATCACCAAGTCTCTACAATATGGTGGTTGAAGACAAGGAAGCATGAATCCTCTCAACATATCCTTTGACAATTTATATGTATCATATCTCATTTGATATCAAGTTTCATTATTGTCATTTTGGATACACAAGTTCTCTTCCTTGCAAAACTAACCCATGTAGGTAGATGAACTCAAACTACAAGCGGTGCTCCCAACTCTAGATGAACTACATCAACCTTGAGCATCCTACAGAAGTTCAACTACATGATCAAGGTCATCACCACCATCCAAGGTATGCCATTCCATCTTGGAGAAGCTTTACCCCAAGACATGGGTCAAAGCAGCTCAACAAAATGTGAATACATCAAAATGCATAAACGAAAAATGGTAACCCCCATTTTGAGCTTAAACGATGAGTATGACCTACGATCAAGAACTGGGAAATATAGCACTTGTATATGTTTCTCATGTATTAAGTGTAGCCAAATTCGATTTATTCCTCACATGCCCAACAATACAAAATTCTACCCATGACAATTCGACATCGCATTGCAGAATTGAACCAAGTAGTTAACTAAACACCACAACAAATGAACCAAACATTAACAGAGCACCACATTGCACAATATAACATACTCCTAATAGAAGATCAGACAGTTAACCAAACCAAGCATGCTTAACAACTTGGAAATATAGCAATTGTATTTGTTTCTCATGTATTTAGTACAACCAAATTCAATTTATTTCTCACATGGTATATAATAACAGAATGCACCCACAAGAATTGAACATCGCATATCAGAATTGAACCAAACAGTTAACTAAACACCACAACAAATGAACCAAACGTTAACTGAGAACCACATTCCACAATATAACATACTCCTAATAGAAGATCAGACAGTTAACCAAGCCAAGCGTGCTTAACAACTTGGAAATATAGCAATTGAATTTTCTTCTCATGTATTTATTACAACCAAATTCGATTTACTTCTCACATGGTATACAATAACATAATGCACCCACAACTATTGAACATCGCACTGCAGAATTGAACCAAACAGTTAACTAAACACCACAACAAATGAACCAAATGTTAACTGAGCACCACATTGCACAATGTATAACATACTCCTAATAGAAGATCAGACAGTTAACCAAACCAAGCATGCTTAACAACTTGGAAATATAGCAATTGTATTTTTTTCTCATGTATTTATTCCTCATATGGTATACAATAACATAATGCACCCACAGCTATTGAACATTGCATTGCAGAATTGAACCAAACAGTTAAGTAAACACCACAACAAATGAACCAAACATTAACTGAGCACCACATTGCACAATGTATAACATACTAGAAGATCAGATAGTTAACCAAACCAAGCATGCTTGACAACTTGTAATATAGCAATTGTATTCATTTCTCATGTACTTTGTAAATACAATTCGATTTATTTCTCACGTGGAAGACACTACAAAAGTGTAGCCTGAATAATTGAACATCGCATTTGCAGAATTGAACCAAACCGTTAACTGAAGATGACATTAATTGACCAAACAGTAAATAACTGAGCACCACATTGCACGACATATAGAACATATACACTAGAGCAAGAGATCGCATGGTAAAATTAGATAGCACAATTCACTATAAATTTTTAGGGAAAGGCAGGAGCAGCACACGAACGGGTAAACTGAGCATGCTTAAACGACATAGCTAGCAAATGGCAAGGTGCTCCTCCAAGATCTATGGGTCGGCACGAATGGCAGCCATCGCGACCTCATCCGCGAGTGCAGCCGAAATTTGCTTCTCCGCTGCCTAATGCTCCTTGAGCTCCTACCTATACTGCGTGCACTATTGCTTAGGACGGCACTTATTTGGTGGAGGGGTCGGTGATTTGGGTGGAAGGTGTCGCGCCGGCGGTCGGGGCATGTGGGATGTGGAAGAAGGAGGAGGATGGGGGTCGGGTGTGGATTACCTGCCTGGATAGACGAGGCCGAGCAGCGTAAAGGAGGGTCGCCGGTGAGGAGACAGCGCTGCAAGCAAGGAGTGAAGGTTTCAACTTGGAAAGGAAGGCAGAAATAGGGGAAATGTGGCTTTTGGTAAGGGGGAGGGGGCAGGGAGGTAGATATTTCCGTGGAAGCCAAAAAATTTGGATCGGTTCTGTGAAAAAAATGTCGCGCAAAGTGTCATCAGACACGGTCCCTTATTCTGAACTGTGTACGATATGTGAACATCAAAAACTATTCAGATAGCTTGACCCATGTGTGATGAGTTTGAACGTCAAAAATTTTGGTTTGAATTTCCCTGGTTATATTGGTCATCCAAGTCATTGCATAATTTTGGTACACAAAGGAGACTATAGCACACCCACACATCTTAATCGAGCAAGTTCAACAATTAAACAGAG
Source organism: Triticum dicoccoides (assembly GCF_002162155.2). Taxonomy (NCBI): domain Eukaryota; kingdom Viridiplantae; phylum Streptophyta; class Magnoliopsida; order Poales; family Poaceae; genus Triticum; species Triticum dicoccoides. The sequence continues at coordinate 338,723,036 of NC_041386.1, forward strand.
CTAGCTGACCTAAATATTACTCTAACAAATTAAAGACCGTCACTCTTAATTAAATAAAACAAAGTGTACTACTAGGGCTGGTTCTCGTTGATCTCCGCCCACTATAGGAATCAACTTATTTGTTGTCTGCCACGACGGACGGCAAAGGCACCAAAAGTGGATGGCAAAGCACTTTGTCGTCTGCCACCAATGGCAAAGCTATCCGGCAAATAGGGCTACGGTAAAGAGGTTCTTTGTCGAGTGCTTCATCAAAGCAGACGGCAAAGAATCTTTGCCGTCAGTGGCGGACGACAAAGAAAACAGACGGCAGCTAATAGGCATTAGCCACGTTAGGTGGCTAACGGCAGCCTTTGTCGTCTCCCAGCGGACGGCAAACATTCCCTCCCCTTTGCCGTCCGCTGGCGGACGACAAAGTAACCAAATGGTCAGGTCCCAGGTTGCATAGGTTGCTGCCACATGGCCTTTTTGCTGTCGGTGGAAGACGGCAATGATGCTCCATTACCTCTTTTTTCTGTTTTTCTTATATCCAAGCATTTTCAAAGAATATATATATATACACACACACACACACATAACTTCATCATACATGCATACTTACATCCAACCATACCAAGTTACATGCATAGTTCCATCATACATAGAAAATTCAACAAAGAGGCATCCAACCATATATTACAATAGTTTCGTCCAACGATACATGCATAGTTCAACGATAGAAAAGAAACAGAGAAAGGGATAAGAAGCACAACATCAATGCAAGCTTTCATCAAATGAATGAAATCTGCAAAATGGGAAATAAGGAAGTTAGAAGAAGAAGAACAAGAAGAAGTAAGCATACTTAGGTAAAATGGAGATAACCTAGCTAATTATGGCATTTTGAGTGAACTAAGCATATTATGCCATTTTTTAAATAAAGCAGCTTAGTATAGATCATTATTGAGCTAACCTAGGTAACTAAGCATATTGGAGCTAACTTAGAGCTGACTTAGGTCATTTTGGAGAATAAGAAGAAGAAGAAGAAGAAGAAGACTAGAAGAAGAAGAAGAAGAAGAAGAAGAAGAAGAAGAAGAAGAAGAAGAAGAAGTTTTTTACCCTTTTCCTTCTTATTCTTCTTCTTTTATTCTTTCTTTTTCTTCTCTTTCTTCTTCTGTTCTTTCCTTTTCTCCTCTTCCTTGTTTTTCTTCTTATTCCTTATTTGTGTCATTTTAGAGCTTACATAGGTAATTATGCCATTTTTGAGCTAACTAAGCTTATTATGTCAATTTGGAGGAAAATGGTAAGTATAGGTCATTTTTGTGCTAACATAAGTAATTATGCCATTTTTGAGCTAACGTAGGTAAAATGGATCATTTTGGAGCTAACCTAGCTAAAATGGATCATATTGGATCTAACCTAGGTAAACTTGGTCATTTTGGAGCTAACCTAGGTAAAATGGATCATATTGCAGCTAACCTAGGTAAAATGGGTCATTTTGGAGCTAACTTAGCTAATTATGCCATCTTTAGTTAACTAAGCATATTATGCCATTTTTGACATAAGTAAGCTAAGTACATGTCTTTTTTGAGCTAACCGAGGTAACTAAGCATATTAGAGCTAATTTAGCATTTTATAGCTAACTTAGGTAAAATTGATCATTTTGGAGCTCATCAGGCTTAGTATGTCATTTTCGAGGAAAATAAGCTAATCATATGACATATATGAGGTTACCAAGATTGTTATGCCATTTCAAACCTAAGTAATCTAATTACGCCATTTTTTACATAAGTAAGCTAAGTGTATGTCATTATTGACAAACCTAGGTAACTAAGAATATTAGAGATAACTTAACATATTAGAGCTAACTTAGGTCATTTCGGAGGAAACAAAGCTAAGTGTAGATCATTTTGGAGCTAAGTAACCTAATTATGTCATTTTGGAGGAAGATAAGTTAAGTCTAGGTCATTATGGTAAGCATTTTGGAGGAAATAAAGCTAAGTCTGGGTTGAGGGAGTCCTGGATTGAGGTGTCCTCGGACGTCCAGACTATGTAACATGGGCCAGACTAATGGGCTATGAAGATACAAGACAGAAGATTTCCTCCTGTGTCCGGATGGGACTCTCCTTTGCGTGGATGGCAAGCTTGGCATTCGGGTATGTAGATTCCTTCCTTTGTAAACCGACTCTGTACAACCCTAGACCCCTCCGGTGTGTATATAAACCGAAGGGTTTAGTACGTAGAGGCAATCATAATCATACAGGCTAGACATCTAGGGTTTAGATATTACGATCTCGTGGTAGATCAACACTTGTAATTCTCATATACATCAAGATCAATCAAGCAGGAAATAGGGTATTACCTCCGTCAAGAGGGCCCGAACCTGGGTAAATAACGTGTCCCCCGTCTCCTGTTACCATCGACCTTAGACGCACAGTTCGGGACCCCCTACCCGAGATCCGCCGGTTTTGACACCGACATTGGTGCTTTCATTGAGAGTTCCGCTGCATCGTCTCCAGAAGGTTCAATGGCTCCATCAATCATCTACAACAATGCGGCCCTGGGGGAGGTTTTCCTCCCCGGTCGGATCTTTGTGCTCGGCGGCTTCGGACTGCGTGCCAACTCGCTTGGCCATCTAGAGCAGATCGACAGCTACGCCCCAGGTCACCAGATTAGTTTTGGAAATCTGGACTATGTCGCTGATATCCGAAGAGACTTGAACTTCCAAGGGTTCATGACCCCTACCTCCGCTCTGGCCTTAGATCCGGAGTGCATCATCAGGTCCGAAGACGGGATTACTGAGCCCGCTAGACTATCTTGGACCACTAAGCCCAGCATGGGAGAACTGGAGGAAGTAGTGTCGCTGGCAACCATTATGAAGCCGGGCTCTTCTCCGGACACTACTCTGAACCCTCGGAGTCAGCATCGTGTGAGCCCGGCCAAGGAGTTTCCCTCCCGCCATACTCCAGGGGTTTCCTTCTCCCTCATCAAACCTCGCCTTTAAGCAAGGCTATGAACTTGATGAGATCCCTCGTCATTACACAGGAGCAATGTACAAACTACACCCATCCCGAACTAGGGGCTGAGAGCAGGGAATTTTATGTCCCACCCACCACCCACTTCATAGCCACTGTCGAGGACATAACTAACATGCTCGACTACGGCTCCGAAGACATCGATGGTATGGATGACGATGCCGGAGAGGAGCAGGCCAAAAACCCTCCGTTTAACGGATGCTGGACGGCCACCTCATCGTATGATGTGTACATGGTGGACACACCCAAGGAGGGTAACAACAATGATAAAGAAGATCCAGTCAAGAATAAACCAACTAGATACAACCAAAGCGTCGACGTATGCGATGCTGCTCTAAATCACACCGTGGAAAAGAGAGCAATACCGGCATAGGAGACAACAACACTCCGGATGATGCCGAAGATAAGGAAGACCCCGTCGAGCCAACTTTCGAACAGGACGATTGGGAAGATGGGCAAGTTATCCCTGACGAACAGGCCGTAAACGAAGACTCGGAGGACAGTAATTATCTCCCACTCTCCGAGGACAAGGTGAGCCTCAGTGACGAAGACTTTATCATACCCGAGGAACCCCTCGAGAAGGAGCGCTTTCAGCGCCGGCTAATTGCCACTTCAAGGAGCCTGAGAAAGAAGCAGCAGCTTCAAGTTGATCAAGATCTGCTCAACGATAGGTGGACTAATGTCCTGGCAGCCGAGGAATACGGCCTCGAGTGCCCAATCAAAAGTTACCCAAAGCGTAAACTGCTACCCCAATTTAATGACAAGGCCCTCGAGCCCGCGCCATCAGCGCGTAATGCGGCTGACCGACCACCTGGTGGCCAAGACAAAACGGCAACTAAAGCCGAACATCAGCCCATACTACCTTGCACTAAGGGCAGAGACATAACAGCTCGGGCATATACATATGACCTGCGGCAAGACCTGGACAACAGAGCAGGTCAGACCAGATCGATCTATGGATCGCGGGGGCGTGCACCGACATGCGACGACGGCTATCTAGCCGGACATGACAAACATAATCACGCACGGGCCGAAAACCGCAGACGGACTCCATCCGAGCTGCGTCGCGACTTGGCCCTATATAGAGGCGCCGCACACCCCCTCTGCTTCACTGATGAAGTAATGGAGCATGAATTCCTAGAAGGGTTCAAACCTATGAATATTGAATCATATGATGGAACAACAGATCCCGTGGTATGGATTGAGAATTTTCTTCGCCATATTCATATGGCCCGCGGTGATGATCTTCATGCCATCAAATACCTCCCACTAAAATTAAAGGGACCAGCCCGGCACTGGCTAAACATCCTCCCAGAAAACTCTATTGGCAACTGGGAAGACCTGGAAGATGCCTTTCTTAGCAACTTCCAAGGTATGTATGTCCGGCCTCCGGATACCGATGACCTCAGTCACATCACCCAGCAGCCCGGAGAGTCAGACAGGAAGCTCTAGACTAGGTTCTTAATTAAAAAGAACCAAATCGTCGAATGTCCGGGCACTGAAGCCTAGTGGCTTTTAAACATAGCGTCCGAGATGAATGGCTGGCCCGTCACCTCGGCTAAGAAAAACCAAAATCTATGGCAGCTCTTACCGCACTAATGACCCACTTTTGCGCGGCAGAAGACAGCTGGCTGGCTCATCGAAACAATAGCACCAGTGATCCTGGCACCTCTGAGGTCAGGGACGGCAACGGCAAGCCTCGACGCAATAAAAACAAGCGTCAAAACAAGAATGTAGGAACCCAAGATACAGCGGTCAATGCCAGATTCAGTGGTTCCAAATCCGGTCAATGGAAGAAGCCACTCAAGGCAAATAAAGATGGCCCATCCAGTTTAGACACGATACTGGATCGGCCCTATCAAATTCATGGCAGCCCTCACAAACCTGCCAACCATACCAACAAAAATTGTTGGGTTTTCAAACAAGCAGGCAAGCTCAACGCCGAACACAAAGGGAAGGGGCCGCCTAGTGACAGCGAAGACGAGGAGACTCGCCAGCCAAACACCGGGGGACAAAAGCAATTACCCCTTGAAGTAAAAACAGTAAACATGATATCTATGACACATATCCCTATGAGGGAGCGCGAGCGCGTACCATGAGACGACTACGCCATAAAGCTGGTCGTACCAAAATTTAACCCATGGGCAGCTTGTCTGATCACTTTTGATCGCAATGACCACCCAACAGGTATCTGTCATAAAGGTTCGGCAGCACTGGTCCTCGACCCAATCATCGATGGATTCCATCTCACACGGATCCTTCTGGACGGCGGCAGTTGCCTTAACTTGATCTATCAAGACACTGTTCACAAAATGGGCATTGATCCCTCAAGGAACCAGCCCACCACAACTACCTTTAGCGGTGTAATACCTAGCGAAGAAGCTCATTGTACGGGCTCAATCACACTGGAAGTCATCTTCGGTTCACCGAAAAACTTCCGAAACGAAGCCTTGATCTTTGATATTGTTCTGTTCTGCAGTGGATACCATGCACTACTTGGGTGGACTGCGTTCGCTCGTTTCAATGTGGTCCCACACTACGCCTATCTAAAGCTTATGATGCCCGGTCCATGCGGCGTCATAACGATCACTGGAAAAACGGAACAACCCCTCCGTTTCGAGGAGTATATCACGACCATCACAGCCGAAGTACAAAGCGGACTCGTTAAACCGCATAACTTATCAACCATTAAGCCACCGGCCTCTACTACACAAGACCGGTCAATTTTCGAGCTGGATTAGCAGTTCCGCCTCCGTCGTTCGCCGCATATGCCCACGAAGTTCGCATCGCACATGCATAATTATGCACTTAAAATACCTTGGTCAACGACGGAGGCAGAATGCGGACAGACCTACAGCAGGGTTCGTCCTCCTACAGCTTTTCTCCCTTCTTTTTAAACTATTTCTTATCTTTTGTCATAGATGAATCAAAACTTGTTCGTCCCATTGACCTGGAAGGACTCTTTTAGAGCCCAGTTTCGTCCAGGCAACCAAAGATTGCTCCTTTTAAGGAATCCTCTTCGCTAAGGCAGAGGCAGTGCAGACGTGCGACAGGAGGTCCAAAAGATTTTTTGTAGACCAAACACTCTATTTAAAACCTAGATATAGCCTTTTTCCTCAGCCTTCGACCATGGCATGTAAAATGACCCGGGTAGAGGTGTTATAATCTGTAAGATTGCGCTCGACGTATCAACCAGATTCCAGTGGACATAATCCGTCTTCAGTATTTATTCCTTATAGAACTGTATTTTACCTTTTCGGTGGTTTCACATACACACCTCGACACTAATCGCCAGGGGCTCGATACGGCAACATACTAAATTGCCAACAAGTCCGAACAGCTCTACAGCATACTTCGGCATCACGAGTTTTGGCATTATATGCATCAGCTCCGAATCATGTCTTTGGTTAATAGATGTGTTGCGCGGCTCCTGTGCTTACGACCTTACGTTCCGCTCTATCGGCTAGGATATTAAAGGGAGAACTATTGCGATTGTGTTTCCGGTTCACCTAGTTAAGCACCTTAGTAGAGAAAGCCAAAAACTCACTGTCATGATGCGGCGAGAGCTGGTCAACCACTCGGCGACTTATTAAAATCTTTTGCGATTTCTTCCGTATAACACGAAGGACCATTTTCCGGTCACCTATGTAGCGCAGCCGTATTCGGATAACCGCGCACATACAAGGGGCTATATCATAGACCCACCGTCAAACTCCTATGGCTAAGTGAAGGTGTTAAAGCCCTATGGTCCAATTGCCTAGTTCGCCGCACTGACACCTCCTTCACGGACCAAGACGTTAGGTCAAGTGTAGTCAGTTGCTATTCTGAACACCCCCGCATTATATGCGAGGTGGCTGAAGCCGACGACTGGCAAACCTTCAGATTATTAAAAAAGACAGCCGCATATGAGGAAATGCCTTTCAGGCAAAAGGCATAAATATAACACAACCTTAATATATCATAATATTGTTATCACAATTCCGATACATTCACTCAAACATAATATTCTTCGAGCACTGACCCTCTATCAAGCGGGCGCCCTCTAGGACATCTTCTGAATAATGCTCCGGCGTGCAATGGTCCTTGCCCTCAGGTGGACTGTTTGCTGCAACATCGACGGCCTTCATTTTCGCGCAGTACATCTTGACGTGGGCAAAGGCCATCCGTGCACCTTCAATGCACGCCGGCCGTTTAACGGCGTCGATACGCGGCACCACATCAACAAGTCGCTGCACCAAACCGACATAACTATTCGGAATTGGCTCAGTTGGCCACAACCGGACCACGACTTCCTTCATGGCAGCTCCGGACACCTTGTGGAGGTCGGCCCACTGGGCCATTTGTTCGTTCAGCAACGACGGATGCTGTGGCACGTTGAACTATGACCAGAAAAGCTTCTCCACTGCGCGTCCATCTTGCGCTTGATAAAACTGCGCCGCATCGGTGACACTCTTTGGGAGGTCCAAGAATGACTTTGGAGAACTCCACAATTGATTAAGTAGGCATACTTTGGTTCGCCGAATTTGGTCTGTAATAGAAAGGGCTTACTAGCTGCTATCTCCCCAGCTTGCCGGATCTCCTCCCGAGCCGCTCTAGACTCGGACCGTGCCTCTCGCGCCTCTTGTATAGCCTTGTTGAGTTCAGCTACCTTGGCTTTGTTATCCTTCTCGAGTGATTCGCGTTGGCTTGTGGCATCCTTCAGCTCTCGCGCTATGGTAGATATTCTGTCCTTGCACTTGCACCGAGCGGCTTGTTCGGCCTTTAACTCAACAGCTGCCTTCTTGATAGCCGCATTGCTCACTCTGGCTAGCTCCTTCGCCCGGGCAAGTTGAGCCCGAAGGGTCTCAAACTCAGTAGCACCATCTGCAATTATGCATGTCCCAGTATATAATTTTCAGCTTCGTGCTCATATTAGTATACATGCATAAGCCGACGGTCCCAAAACATACCTTGTGCCTCGTCGAGCCGCATGTTGATAAGAGTAATGTCCTCATCCGCTGACTCAAGTTTCTGCTTTAAATCTGCAACTTCCGCAACAGGGTAGTCGCCATTGACATACCAGCCTGTTTTCAAATTAATCATGTCATTTCCTGAGCATATCTTTTTGATCCTCTGATCACCTCCCTATGGAAGACGACCAGAATCTCGGGGGCTACTATCTATACACAAGCGCATTCAGCACGTAAAGAATGGTTAAGATATTACATTACATACCTCAAAGCCTCTTAGTAGGCCGTGAAGGCTTCAATCAATCCGCTTCTTGCGGACAGAATCCTCTCAACTACCATACCCATTAAGGTACGATGTTCCTCTGAGATGGACGCATTCTGCAACATGCCTATTAATGTATCCGGTGCCTCCAGACTCCTGGAAGCGGATGCAGGAGCACAAACTCCCTTCAAAGGGATATGTTTACTCGACCCTAGAGTCATCTTCGGTTATAAACCGGATAGTCCGGGGCCTTTATTGTTGGTCCCCGTAGGGGCTGCACACCTCGGACCCTTGACGACCGAAATATCACCTTCGGGCGCTACCTTCATTGCCCCTCGCGACACTTGATGATCGAGGGAGACCCTCTAGGATGACACCTCGATGTCATCCACCCTAAGGGGCGAGGAAGCATGTGGGGGCCTCTCGCTTTCCATCATCTCTGGAAGAAGGTCACTCGAGGAGGAGGACTATTGAGGAAGACTACGGGCCGGACTGCAAACATATATTAAAATGTTACCCTTGTGGCCTAAAAAATGGGATATGTCTAGAATACCCTTGTTCACTTACGATTTGGCGAAAGGCTTGTCCTTACGGAGGAACTGTGCGGCAACATCGTCTTTCCAACCTGAACCGTCTGACAGGGACATTTTCCCTCTCTTGGAAGCCTCCAGCTTCAAATCTTCGGAGGCGGTCCTTTTCTTCCCATGGGGAGAAGGGATATCAGCTTCTTCTTCCCCTTCGTCTTCAGAAGAGGGAGTTCCTGTCTCCCCGTACATAGCGTCCGGTGTACCTTTAGGGTGGGAGCCACCCCTGGCCTTTTTGCCCTCCTCTTTGTCCTCCTTCGCCGGCACTTGATACGGCGCCGGGGCCAGCATCCTTGTTAACACAGGATCCGCTGAGTCTTCGGGAAGCGGAGCTGAACACCTAATTCTTTCCGCCTTCTTTATCCATCCCTGGTCAATGACAGGTTTCTCAGTACACTGATACGGGAAAATCAACTAAGCTGTGTTCAGGAGTCGAGTGCTTACCGAGGTATCCGGATGATTGCAATCGAGGCCGATGTCCTCTGTTGTATCCGGCCACTGCTTTCGGGTCCCGAAGAATAACTTCCACATCCCTCTGTGCATTGTGCCGAAGAAGTGCTGAAGGGTCAGTGGTCCTTCCGGATTGAATTCCCACATGCGGAGAGGCTGTCGCTGGCACGACAGGACCCGGCGGACTAGCATTACCTGGATCACGTTGATGAGGCCAGTGTTCTTTTTAAGGACGCTTCGGATATGGATTTGTAGCATCCGCACTAGCAAAGGACAAGCCTGGACAGACTCTTATATGATGTAAAGCGCTCCCGAGGACACATGGGAATATCGTCAAGCTAGTTTTCATCACCTTCATATGATTCGCGTTAGGTACTTTGATAATTTGGTATGTGGGTGGACCGGTGCTTGGGTACTACCCTTACTTGGACAAGCATCCCACTTATGATTAACCTCTATTGCAAGCATCCGCAACTACAACAAAAGTAAGGTATACCTAACCATAGCATGAAACATATGGATCCAAATCATCCCCTTACGAAGCAACGCATAAACTAGGGTTTAAGCTTCTGTCACTCTAGCAACCCATCATCTACTTATTACTTCCCAATGCCTTCCTCTAGGCCCAAATAATGGTGAAGTGTCATGTAGTCGATGTTCACATAACACCACTAGAGGAGAGACAACATACATCTCATCAAAATATCAAACGAATACCAAATTCACATGACTACTAATAGCAAGACTTCTCACATGTCCTTAGGAACAAACGTAACTACTCACAAAGCATATTCATGTTAATAATCGGAGGGGTATTAATATGCATATAGGATATGAACATATGATCTTCCACCAAGTAAACCAACTAGCATCAACTACAAGGAGTAATTAACACTACTAGCAACCCAGAGGTACCAATCCCAGACTTGGAGACAAGAATTGGATACAAGAGATGAACTAGGGTTTTGAGAAGAGATTGTGCTGGTGAAGATGTTGACGGAGATTGCCCTCTCTCGATGAGAGGAGCGTTGATCATGACGATGGTGATGATTTACCACTCCCGGAGGGAAGTTTCCCCGGCAGAACAGCTCCGCAAGAGCCCTAGATTGGTTCCGCCAAGGTTCCACCTCCTGGCGGCGGATTCTCGTCCAGGAAGATGGATTATGATTTTTTTTTTCTCATTGAAAGACTCCATATAGCAGAATATGGCCATCGGAGGGCCACGAGGGGGCCCACGAGGTAGGAGGCGCGCCCAGGGGGGTAGGGCGCGCCCCCCACCCTTGTGGGCAGGGTGTGGCCCCCCTGGTGAACTTCTTGCGCTTAGTATTTATTATATATTCTGAAAGTGTCTTCCGTGAAGTTTCAGGACTTTTGGAGCTGTGCAGAATAGGTCTCTAATATTTGCTCCTTTTCCAGCCCAGAATCCCAGTTGCTGGCATTCTCCCTCTTTATGTAAACCTTGTAAAATAAGAGAGAATAGGCATAAGTATTGTGACATAATGTGTAATAACAGCCCATAATGCAATAAATATCGATATAAAAGCATGATGCAAAATGGACGTATCAACTCCCCCAAGCTTAGACCCCGCTTGTCCTCAAGCGAAAGCCGAAATCAAAAAATATGTCCACATGTTTAGAGATAGAGGTGTCAATAAAAATAAAATACGGACATGAGAGCATCATGATCATTCTTAGAACAGCAACTTATATAATTCTTGTCATATGATCTCTTATGCTAGAGTAATAATTCAATCACAATTTCAAGTATGAATCATAAACTTCATTGAAAACTAACAAACTATAATCTCAGTCATTGAAGCAATTGCAATTTATCATAATATAGGAAAGAGTCAATATAAGAGCTTTTCAGCAAGTCCACATACTCAACTATCATATAGTCTTTCACAATTGCTAACACTCACGCAATACTTATGTGTATGGAGTTTTAATCGGACACAGAGAAAGATAGGGGCTTATAGTTTTGCCTCCCAACGTTTTACCTCAAGGGTAATGTCAACAATAATAGTTCATGAAAACTCACATCCAATTAGCCATATATGCCAGGATATTTCCAACATGTTGTGCTTGCCAAAAGATAAAATGTAAAAACGAAGGGTGAAGATCACCATGACTCTTATGTAAGGTAGGAGATAAAAGCAAAAGATAGGCCCTTCGCAGAGGGAAGCAGAGGTTGTCATGCGCTTTTATGGTCGGATGTACAAAATCTTAATGCGAAAGAACGTCACTTTATATTGCCACTTGTGATATGGACCTTTATTATGCAGTATGTCGCTTTTATTTCTCCCATATCACACGATCATATAAAGCTTATTTCCTCCACACCAATCAATCATACATATTTAGAGAGCAATGTTTATTTCTTGCACCGATGACAACTTACTTGAAGGATCTTACTCAATCCATAGGTAGATATGGTGGACTCTCATGGCAAAACTGGTTTAAGGGTGTTTGGAAGCACAAGTAGTATCTCTACTTGGTGCAAAGGATTTGGCTAGCATGAGGGGGAAAGGCAAGCTCAACCATGTTGGATGATCCATGTCAATATAATTTATCTCAGATGTAAGAAAACATAACCCATTACGTTGTATTCCTTGTCCAATGTCAGCTCTTTTAGCATGTCATATGTTAATGAGTGCTCACAATCATAAAAGATGTCCAAGATAGTATATTTATATGTGAAGACCTCTCTTTCTTTATTACTTCCTATTAATTCAAACGATGATCAAAACTATGTTTGTCAACTCTCAACAACTTTTATTCATCATGCTTTTTATACGTGAGCACATTACTCTCCATAAGATCCATATATTCTCTTTGTTTCTTTTTATTCTTTCTCTTTTCTTTTATTCACTCAAGATCATGGCAAAATAATCAAGCCCTTGACTCAACACTAATATTTATTATATATATCTCACGGACTCGATAACATAGAAGGATCATAAAAGCAAAACTCACAACTAGATCATACTAAAACTTTATTCTACTAGATCAAGATATTATCAGAAGGATCGGACTAAGAAAAATGGTAAAGATAAAAGTGATGGTGATACGATACCGGGTCACTCCCCCAAGCTTGGCAGTTGCCAAGGGGAGTGCCCATACCCATGTGATTATGTCTCCTTTGTTGGTGAAGAAGGTGATGGTTTTGTTGATGGCGTAGGCTTGTCGTCCTTCTTCCAAGGCATAGGCTCACCATCATAGAAGGATGATCAAGTCTCCTGAAACCTCAAATCTGCAGCCAAACTCATCCTCTTGAATCTATATTCATACTCATAGTTTTGATTTTGCAGGTCATAGATCTGGGCTTGGAGGTGCTCATTTTTCTCATGAAGCTTGAAGATGGCCTCCCCAATGTCCTTGACGTCCAGCTTGTTGTTGTTGGTGAACTCCGTGATCATAATGTGATTGGAATCGAGTCCACGCTCCACCATCTCTTGACACTTGAAAACTTCTTGTTCGAATGCCTCCAGCCTTGCCTCCGTGCTTCCGGTCTTCCTTGGTCCCTCAACATCGCGGATGTGCAACAACCCCTCACGCATCTCAATGGTTTGAGGGTGTTGCAGCACCTCCGCGAGGTAGGGGTTGATGACCTTCTTGAAGAACTGGTCCTTGGGGGCACTTGAAGACGACATGACGACCTGGATCTGTCAGAAAAATAGCTTGAAACAATGACAGGAGATTTTTGCGTGATACGGGAGTCAAAACCTCCGGGAGATTATATAATGAATTTTTATCGACCAAAATATGTAACGTGTACGAAAACGGAGTCTGGAGAGCACATGAGGTGCCCACGAGGTAGGGGGCGCGCACAGGGGGTAGGGCGCGCCCTCCACCCTGGTGGAGGCCTCGTGTCCTTTCCGGACTCCTTCTTATTTTTCTATTTTCTAAATATTCCAAAACGAAGGAATATTGCCATAAAAACTGTTTTGGAGTTGGTTTACTTACCGTACCACATACCTATTCCTTTTCGGAGTCTGAAACGTTCCGGAAAGTGTCCCTTATGTATTCCTCTGGGGTTACGATTTCAATAACATTGGTCTCAACATTTATAGGATTACCTGAGATATAATGTTTAATTCTTTGACCGTTCACCACCTTCGGATTTGTGCCTTCGAAGTTGTTCATTTTTATGGCACCGGAACGAAAGACCTCCTCGATAATGTAAGGACCTTCCCATTTAGAGAGAAGTTTTCCTGCAAAAAATCTTAAACGAGAGTTGTGATAGCGGCAAAGGTGTCCCGATGTTTCGATGAGATAGATATCGTTTTCTGTGGGAGTCGACTTTGACGATCCGACTATGGACGTGCGAAGACGTTGCGCCTTAGCAATCGCTAAACCAACTTTCGAGGGTTATTGCACACGTCGGAGCACGATCAACCTGACCACGAGGGTCTATTTCCTGCGAGCAAACGAAGAACAAGCAAGAAACTAAGATTGCAATCTGGATATTGCGGATAAAATAGGAAAGCTTTATTAATGAAGGTGGGGTTCTATGACGTCTTGGTCTAGTCGTTGGACACAAACGAAGGACACGAAGTTGCAGCTATGGTGAACTTTTAGTCTAAACAAAACCCAAAGTCTAAACGACGCCCTAAGGGTTGTATATATGGAGGAAGAGGGGGGAATTCGTGGCCCTTGGAGGAGGGGTCCGAAACCAACCCTAACTCTTGTTTCCCCACACATACGGACTCTAAAAACAGCCTATACTTAAGTATTTCGAAAATACATGGGCCTGGCCCAATAATAAGGTGACACAGCACCTAAAATAGCCTCTGGACGAAATTTATGAAATCGCATCTTGTATATTTCGTCCAAGGCTTCATGCACTCCTTACGGTGGCTTCAAATCCTGAAATCATCACTTGTAACTCCGTTCTGGATCCCCTTGCGCATGCCATCATCTCCACGCTTGAACTTGTTCCAAGGTTCATCTTTCTTGTCCAAGCTAGGCCCTTCATTTGTAAGCAAGACAAATGTATCCAATTTAGGCAGCATCATATTCTCATGAACATTAGAATCGTTATCAAGAAACGAAAGTACCTGATAATTCAATTGGCGTGCACGAGCTCTAGTAATTGGTCCAGTATGTATAGCAGCAGGGGCTGTGGGTGTAACAATGGTATTGATGTCCTCATCATCCTCCCCTTCTTGAAATGAAGTCGTCCTCGACGAAAGTTCATCGTCCTCACCCAAATAAGGCTTCCAATCTGAAATGTTAAAAGTGGGACTAACCCCAAAATCTGTTCCAAGTTCTCCCTTCCTTACAATTCTGCAATACATCTTTAAATTCAGCATCATGCACATATTGATCTTTGATGGTCTCCAAACCAAATATTTTAAAGTCAAGTTGTGAAAGCATAGTATAACGACGAGACAATGCATGAACAATAACATTTTCTTTACCCTTCTTGTGTTTAATGACATAAGGGAAAGTCTTAATGAATTCAACGCATTTAGCATGTCTACGGTTCAGTTTTGCTTGACTTTTAATGTGTTCCAATGATTCATGATCAGAATGTATAATGAATTCCTTTGGCCATAAATAATGTTGCCATGTTTCTAAGGTCCGAACAAGAGCATATAATTCGTTATCATAAGTAGAATAGTTCAGACTAGGCCCACTCAATTTTTCAGAAAAGTATGCAACAGGTTTGCCATCTTGTAATAACACACCTCCTAATCCAATTCCACTAGCATCACATTCAAGCTCAAAAGTCTTATTGAAATCAGGAAGTTGGAGTAAAGGAGCATGTGTCAGCTTATCTTTCAATACCGTGAAGGCTTCTTCCTGTGCGGTACCCCAAACAAAAGGCACATCCTTCTTCGTAAGCTCGTTGACAGGTGCAGCAATGGTGCTGAAATCTCTCACAAAATGCCTATAGAAACCAGCGAGGCCAAGGAAACTCCTCACTTGTGTGACCGTTTTGGGCTGCGGCCAACTCTCAATAGCTTCAATCTTGGCCTTATCAACTTCAATTCCCTGTGGAGTAACAACATAGCCAAGAAAAGATACTCGGTCGATGCAAAAGGTGCACTTTCCAAGGTTACCAAACAAACGTGCATCACGTAGAGCAATAAAAACAGCACGTAAATGTTCCAAATGTTCCTCCAAAGATTTGCTATAAATCAGTATATCATCAAAATAGACTACCACAAATCGTCCAATGAAAGCACGTAAAACTTCGTTCATTAGTCTCATGAAAGTACTAGGTGCATTAGTTAACCCAAAAGGCATGACTAACCACTCATATAAACCAAACTTAGTTTTAAATGTCGGTTTCCATTCATCTCCCAATTTCATACGAATTTGATGGTATCCACTACACAAATCAACTTTGGAGAACATTGTAGAGCCACTCAATTCATCAAGCATGTCGTCTAGCCTAGGAATAGGATGACTATAACGAATAGTAATATTATTAATGCCTCTACAATCAACACACATACGCGACGTACCATCCTTTTTCGGCACTAAAATGATAGGAACAGCACAAGGACTAAGGGATTCACGTATATAACCTTTGTCAAGCAGCTCCTGTACTTGACGCATAATCTCCTTCGTCTCCTCTGGATTGGTACGGTATGGCGCACGGTTGGGTAAGGATGCACTGGGAATTAAGTCAATTTGATGCTCAATCCCACGAATAGGTGGTAATCCCGGTGGCACGTCTTGTGGAAAGACGTCAGCGAACTCCTACAAAATGTTAGTGACAGCAGGAGGCAAAGAGGAAGGCACGTCCTCAAATGAAAATAATGCCTCTTTGCACACAAAAGCATAGCAAACAGATTTGCTAAAATCTAGATCATCAATATCAGATTTGGTGGCAAGTAAAGATGCACTTTTCAATTTAATTTCAGAAGCAACACTAGATGGTTTATTATTAGGCTTCATTTGTTGCTCAAATTCTTTTGCCACAATCTGATTTTCACTCTTATTGTTCTCCTGTTTTGCTTTATTAGCTCTATTAATATCATCTTTCAAAATAGAATCAGGAGTCATAGGAAGCAAAGTAATATTTTTATCCTTATGAACAAGAGTATACTGATTGTTTCTACCATGGTGTACAGAATTTTTATCAAATTGCCATGGTCTACCAAGTAATAAGGAACATGCTTGCATAGGTACCACATCACAATCAACATAATCAGCATATGTAGAGATACTAAAATGCATACGAACAATACGTGTTACCTTAACCTTGCCGCTGTTGTTGAACCATTGGATGTAGTAAGGATGTGGATGTGGTCTTGTGGTGAGAGATAGCTTCTCCACCATCTCCATGCTAGCCAAGTTGTTGCAGCTCCCTCCATCTATGATGACTCGAAGATAACGTTCCTTCACAACTCCCTTTGTATGGAACAAATTATGCCTCTGATTTTGCTCAGCTTGTGTGACCTGCACACTCAAAACACGTTGAGCAACTAAACATTCATACTTGTCAGCATCTTCAGGAGCCATGTATTGCGTCTCATGATCAGAATCATCTCCATCGTGTTCTTCACGTGTAATAAGAGCCAAAGTCTCCTCATCATAGTCACTAGAGGACTCATACCCACCATCCTCAGTAGCAATCATCACACGCTGAGATTGGCATTCTCTTGCAAAATGTCCTCTTCCCTTACAACGACGACAAATAATATCACTTGTGTGCCCTGTTGATGCCATGGAAGAAGAAGAGCTCTGTGCAGGTCCAGCAGGTGTGCTCTTGGCAGATAGTGGTGGTTGTGCCTGCTTTCTTCTATCACGGCTGGAGGTGGCACCTGATGGAGGTGCTGGTGGAGTGGAAGTAGAGGATGCACGTGGTGTCCATGATGAAGATCGACCTGCAGAAAAGTTAGTTCGCGCCAATGCCTGTCGATCCTGCACTTCACGTTCAGCTTTACAAGCAAGATGGAATAAACGAGTGATATTAGTATACTCCTTATACTCGAGAATGATCTGAATCTCTCTATTTAATCCACCCATAAAATGTGCAAGCATAGCTTCATTCTCCTCAGCAATACCACATCTAATCATGCCAGTTTGTAATTCCTGATAATATTCTTCTATGGGATTTTTTCCTTGTCTTAAATGCTGCAAGTTTTGAAGTAATTCACGTTGATAATATGGTGGAACCCAACGAGTATGCATAGCAGTTTTCAAAGCAGCCCAAGTAGCTGGAATAGGATATAATCTACAATGTTCAGACCACCAAACACATGCAAAGCTAGTGAAAGCACAAACAGCAGCAGGAACAAGTCTCTCCTCAGTATATTGTAAACATGTAAATCATTGTTCAGTTTCTAACTCCCAAGTAAGATATATATCAGGAACATATCTACCCTCAAATGGTGAAATATTCAATGTTAGCTTAGGAAGATGGTCATGTACCTCAGGTGGTGGTGCAGCCCTACTGTTGCGAAGATATGCATGAGGACGACCTGGTGGTGCTGGTGCTGGTGGTTGCACGTAGTTCTGATTTTGGTCAACCTCATCCTCGTAATGGTCCTCCACCTCTACAGTAGCAGCAGGAGCGGTAGAAGCATCAACAGCGGCACCAGAATTTTGCCCAGGGTCAATGGGAATGCGCTGTGCTCGTCCCACTTGATTTGGAAAGTGACGTTGTTGTTGTTGTTGTTGTAGCGGTGCGTTAGGTGCAGCCGGTGATGGTGGTGGACGACGCGCGAGCAATTCATTAAACTTGTTATCGAGCTTTGTTTCGAACGTCTTCTCCATGCCATCTATCTTCTCCATGGCCTCTTCAAATCTGTTTAGCACATCTTGCACCTGTCCACTCATCATTTGCTGAAATTTATCATGCAACTCCTTATTCGTCATGTTCTCCCAGTTAGTCTCGTCGGCTTGTGATCCTGCCATGATTAGCAGCAATAGAAACACACAAGAATATGATCCTACAGACTACTAACAAGAGGTGGTGGTGGATGTCACAAATCCGTCAAGCAAATCTCAAATTCTTACCAGTTCTTACCCAGCAGCAGGCGGTGATGGGCAACCGTCGTAGTCAAAACTCTCAAAGCTTGGATAGAGCGATTACCAGGGAGAGTCAAACGCACGACGTAGATGTATGTGGAGCTGGGAAGGCTTATAATATGGTAGCAAAAAGGTCAGGAATAATCAATTCAGAGATGCAAAGTTGAATAAACGCTCAACGACGGTACTGTGTTGGTCCTAGGCTAGACCGTACTAGAGACGCGAGCCTAGAACACGAACAAAATCACGGAGCGACACGTAAACAAGGGAGGAGCACTCTCTGAATTTTTGCTTCTTTTTTTCACTTTTTTTGCACATTTTTCCCCTCTTTTTTTTGCTACGCAACAAATTTTTTTCGAAAAAGTCTACAAATGGTCTAAAAACTGCCTAGCCAGAATTTTCCAGACTTAGTTTTTTTTAGTTTGGAACTATTTTTGTTCTGTGGGTAGCACGGAATCTCAGGAGTCCCACTCTATCACGACTCGAAGTATCGCGTGATCTGGAACTCGAAAACAAAGCAACGAATACTGGACTTGGAATAGGACTGGTAGCGGAGATGAATCTGGTAGAACTCGGATTGGTGGCGGCAATGAATCTGGTGGAACTCGGACTGGTGGTTGTATATGGCGATGGTATATGTGGACTCGGATTGGTGATTGTATATGGCGATGGTATATGTGGACTCAGATTGGTGGTTGTATATGGCAGCGGTGATGTATATGGTGGGGTGGTGGTATATGACAATGATGATGATTGTGCGGCGGCGGCGTGACAACTTGTGAATAGAACTCGAAACTTTAAGGGACTAGACGCTAAGACCAGCAACTCGACACGATGATGCAACCGCAAATTCAACAAAGCAAAACTCTAAAAAGACTATGCAAAGGCTCAGATTGGTTCGGATATGATGAACTAACCCTAATTTTTTTTGTTGGCTTTTTCGTGGACTGTAGGTATGAAGAACAGACTCGATCTAAACTATGAAAAACTGGAAAATCTCATCGAGCAACCTGAAAATCTGATACCACTTGATAGAGGCAAAGGTGTCCCAATGTTTCGATGAGATAGATATCGTTTTCTGTGGGAGTCGACTTTGACGATCCGACTACGAATGTGCGAAGACGTTGCACCTTAGCAATCGCTAAACCAACTTCCAAGGGTTATTGACCACGCCGGAGCACGATCAACCTGACCACGAGGGTCTATTTCCTGCGAGCAAACAAAGAACAAGCAAGAAACTGAGATTGCAATCTAGATATTGCGAATAAAAGAGGAAAGCTTTATTAATGAAGGTGGGGTTCTGTGACATCTTGGTCTAGTCGTTGGACACAAACAAAGGACGCGAAGTTGCAGCTATGGTGAACTTTCGGTCTAAACAAAACCCAAAGTCTAAACGACGCCCTAAGGGCTGTATATATGGAGGAAGGGGGGGGGATTTCGTGGCCCTTGGAGGAGGGGTCCGAAACCAACCCTAACTCTTGTTTCCCCACACATACGGACTCTAAAAACAGCCTATACTTAAGTATTTCGAAAATACATGGGCCTGGCCCAATAATAAGGTGACGCAGCACCTAAAATAGCCTCTGGACGAAATTTATGAAGTGGCATCTTGTATATTTCGTCCAAGGCTTCATGCACTCCTTATGGTGGCTTCAAAGTCCTGAGATCATCACTTGTAACTCCGTTCTGGATCCCCTTGCGCATGCCATCATCTCCACGCTTGAACTTGTTCCAAGGTTCATCTTTCTTGTCCAAGCTAGGCCCTTCATTTGTAAGAAAGACAAATGTATCCAATTTAGGCAGCATCATATTCTCATGAACATTAGAATCGTTACGAAGAAACGGAAGTACCTGATAATTCAATTGGCGTGCACGAGCTCTAGTAATTGGTCCAGTATGTATAGCAGCAGGGGTTGTGGGTGTAACAATGGTATTGATGTCCTCATCATCCTCCCCTTCTTGAAATGAAGTCGTCCTTGACGAAAGTTCATCGTCCTCACCCAATGTAACACCCTCGATGCGGCTATATCTCCCACGTGTCGAAGCACGACTTAGAGGCATAACCGCATTGAAAGCAAAGTCGCAAGTGAGGTGATCTTCACACAACCCATGTAATACATAAGGGAAAGATACATAGTTGGCTTACAATCCCCACATCACACAATTACATGAATAAAGCATTACATCATCCAAATACAGTCAAGGTCCGACTACGGAACCAAAATAAAAGAAGAACCCCAAATGCGACACAGATCCCCGATCGTCCCGACTGGGCTCCACTACTGATCAACTAGAAAAAAACAACACAAAGGACAAGATCTTCATCGAGCTCCTCCTTGAGCTTGGTTGCGTCATCTGCACGGTTCAACGGCACCTGCAAACTGGTTTGGAAGTATCTGTGAGTCACGAGGACTCAGCAATCTTGCACCCTTGCGATCAAGACTATTTAAGCTTATGGGTAGGGTAAAAGGTATGAGGTGGAGCTGCAGCAAGCGACTAGCATATATGGTGGCTAACATACGCAAATGAGAGCGAGAAGAGACGGCAAAGCACGATCGAGAAACTATGATCAAGAAGTGATCCTAGAACAACCTACGTCAAGCATAACTCCAACACCGTGTTCACTTCCCGGACTCCGTCGGAAAGAGACCATCACGGTTACACACGCGGTTGATGTATTTTAATTAAGGTCAACTTCAGGTTTTCTACAACCGGACGTTAACAAATTCCCATCTACCCATAACCGCAGGCACGGCTTTTGAAAGTTCAAATCCCTGCAGGGGTGTCCCAACTTAGCCCATGACAAGCTCTCACGGTCAACGAAGGAATAGACCTTCTCCCGAGACATTCCGATCAGACTCGGTATCCCAGTTCTACAAGACATTTCGACAAGTTAAAACAAATCCAGCAACACCGCCCGAATGTGTCGACAAATCCCGATAGGAGCTGCACATATCTCTTTCTTAGGGCACACTCAGATTGTCCAAACTTCCGGTAGGCCAGCCCCGAGTTGCCCCTGGTGGCCACCGGTGTCTGATAGTTTGGACCAACACTCAAAGGAGCACTGGCCCGGGGGTTTAAAATAATGATGAACCTTGAGTCTGCAGAACCCAAGGGAAAGAAAAGGCTAGGTGGCAAATGGTAAAACCAAGGTTGGGCATTGCTGGAGGAGTTTTATTCAAGGCAAACTGTCAAGGGGTTCCCATTATTACCCAACCGCATAAGGAACGCAAAATCCGGGAACATAACATCGATATGCCGGAAACTAGGGCGGCAAGAGTGGAACAAAACACCAGGCATAAGGCCGAGCCTTTCACCCTTTACCAATTATATACATGCATTAATTAAATACGATATATTGTGATATCCCAACAAGTAAACATGTTCCAACAAGGAACAACATCTCCATGTTCCAACAAGGAACAAACTTCAATCTTCACCTGCAACTAACAACGCTATAAGAGGGGCTGAGCAAAGCGGTAACATAGCCAAACAACGGTTTGCTAGGACAAGGTGGGTTAGAGGCTTGGTTCAGCAATATAGGAGGCATGATAAGCAAGTGGTAGGTATCGCGGCATAGGCATAGCAAAAGAGCGAGCAACTAGCAAGCAAAGATAGAAGTGATTTCGAGGGTATGATCATCTTGCCTGAAATCCCACAAGGAAGAAGAACGAGTCCATGAAGAAGGCAAACGGACGTAGACGAATGGGTCCTCACAAACGCGGCGATACCGGAACCAACCCGAAGAAGCAAACACCGGAAAGAAGCATACAACATAGTAAACAACCAACACATGAACATGGTATGATATGCGGGATGCGGTATGCGATGCATATGCATGATTTGACAAGGAATGCATGAACCTGGCCTCAACTTGGAAATCCAAGTGTGCCACTGGAAATATGAGATGAAATCGCTTGAAAACGATATAAAGATCACCGGAATCGGAGTTACGGTTTGGAAATGGCAAGCAATTCAAATATGGTCACGTTCTGCGATATACAACAAGTAGCCATCTAAATGCAACAAGATGAACATGCTACAGCACCCAAACATGGCATCAAAATACATGGCAGGGACCCACTCATGATGCTTAACAAAAGATGAACACTCAGCTACGGCCAATTCATCCATTAATAGGTTCAAACAAGCATGGCAAAAGTGCATTTTGTAAACAGATCTCAGACTTAGTGAAATTAACACTTGTCTGGAATTTCAGATCAGATAGCACACTTTGCAGCATGAAAACTATATGCTATGTGGCCTGAACATGGTAAAGTAAAGCATGGCATGGAGCTACTCAAAGAGCTTAACAAAAGTCCCTTAGTGATCGTGAGCCAAAAGGGATCAGAAAATACAATTGCAAGCATGTGAACATGGCAAAAACATAATCAGTTCTCAGACTTAGTGAAAACTGGAGCATGCTGAAACAGATATCAAGTAGGCATGTTTACGAGCTCGATGCACTCACTACAGAGCAACGCATGACAATCTAAGCATACAACCATCAAGAATACACATTATACAAGCTAGACATGGCAAGAACAATAGCATAGCATGCACGAATCAACTACAACATCCTCGGCAAAATCGCTAACAAGTAGACAATCTGCTCAGATTCACGAAAATAGCAAAAGTAGAGCTTGATTGACTCAAGCTAGGGTGCTCCATAATTTCAAACAAAGACATGGATGTATAGAGCACTACAAGATTAACAAATCATCCTTACTGATCATCCTCAAAAGAGGCACGGATCACTAGGAAACAACATGAACATATGGCATATTGATAAAAACAGATCAAGGACTTAGTGAAATTCTAAGTCCCTGAAATCAGCATTAATGAATGCACCACTTTGCAAGCTTGTGCTAGTCACCACACATATCACAAAAATACATGGTAAGCACCTCTAGAAAGATGGAAAAGCATATAACAAAACTCATGTAGAGCTCAGGGGCATATCATGCACACATTAATCATGGCAAAAATGACAAATATCTAATTGGAGCAGCAGATCTGACAATTATCTCAAATAGCACTCTTCCAACAGCATTTCGGGCATCAAGATAAACTCAAATTAAAATGATGCAATGAGATGAAATGATGTGCTCTCTGAGGCAAACAATTTGATATGCTACACGCATGAATCGGAGCTATGGATGCAAAGTTACGACATGATGAACATGGGAATTTAAAACATGGAAATCTCGGGGACTTGGTAGAAATTATACCCTCCGCAAAAAGTCAACGGCACCGGACGGAGCGGGATGGCGAGATCCGGATCAGGAGATGCACGTTTGGATGGATGAATGGGTGGATCTGATCCACCCCGAGTGGATCCGGCCGGGACGGGCTCCGGCGAGACGAGGCGCTCTCTGGCGAGGCGCGATGGAGCTCCGGCGACTTGGCGGCGAGGAGCCTCACTGGCGGCTGCGGGGCCGCGCCGGCAAAGGGCGGCGCCGACGGGAAGGAGCGGTGGCGGCGGAGAATCGGCCGGGCGGCGAGCGGGCGCCGGCGAGCCCGCGCG
>NC_041386.1:338747429-338755822 GCF_002162155.2 Triticum dicoccoides
GGAGACGGCAGCGAGCTCCCGAGGCGGCGGGGACGAGCAAGGACGCGAGGAGGCGGGCGGTGGTCGCCTCGGGCAGGCGGCGGCGACGAGATGGGCTCGGGGGGCTCGATCCGGGCCCCGGCGGGCCGGGCACGGTGTGGGAGGAGAGAGAGGGTGGCAGCGCTGATGTGGTGAGACCCGATTGGTCCGGCGCAGCGGCGCGGACATGTCCGGTGGCGCGGGGGTTTTGTCCGGGCGCGAGGTAGAGGAAGGCTAGGGTTTCATCCGCGATTTTTGGGAGGGGAGCACCTATATATAGGTAGAGGGAGCTAGGAGAGTCCAAATGAGGTACAGTTTTCGGCCACGCGATCGTGATCGAACGACCGAGATGATGGAGGAGGTTTAGGTGGGTTTTGGGCCAAATTGAAGGGGTGTTGGGCTGCAACACGCACAAGGCCTTTTCGGTCCCTCGGTTAACTGTTGGAGTATCAAACGAAGTCCAAATGGTACGAAACTTGACAGGCAGTCTACCGGTAGTAAACCAAGGCCGCTTGGCAAGTCTTGGTCCAATCCGGAAATGTTTAACCCCCACACACGAAAGACAGGTAGAAATGACCACCGGAGGAGATAGGAGCGCCGGAATGCAAAACGGACAACGGGAAAAATGCTCGGATGCATGAGATGAACATGTATGCAAAATAAATGCACATGATGACATGATATGCAATGCATGACACGCAAGCAATGACAAGGCAACAACAGCGAATAACTGGAAGACACCTGGCACATTGGTCTCGGGGCGTCACACCCAAATAAGTCTTCCAATCTGAAATGTTAAAAGTGGGACTAACCCCAAAATCTGCCGGCAGCTCAAGTTTATATGCATTATCATTTATTTTCTCTAACACCTTAAAAGGACCATCAGCACGTGTCATTAGCTTTGATTTGCGCAAATTAGGAAATCTATCCTTACGCAAATGTAACCAAACAAGATCTTCAGGTGCAAACACAACATGTTTTCTACCCTTATCTCCAGCCAGTTTATATTTAGCATTCATACGCTCAATATTTTCCTTAGTTAACTCATGCATTTTTAAAATCAATTCAGCACGTTCTTTAGCATCAAAATTAACCTTCTCCGAAGATGGAAGAGGCAACAAATCAATAGGTGCACGAGGTAGGAAACCATACACAATTTCAAAAGGGCACATCTTAGTAGTAGAATGCAATGAACGATTATAAGCAAATTCAATATGAGGCAAGCATTCTTCCCACATTTTCTTGTTATTCTCCAAAACATCCCTAAGCATAGTAAACAATGTTCTATTGACTACTTCAGTTTGTCCATCAGTTTGGGGGTGACAAGTAGTACTAAAAAGCAGTTTAGTCCCCAACTTAGCCCATAAACATCTCCAAAAGTGGCTAAGAAATTTAGTATCACGATCTGAAACAATAGTATTTGGCACACCATGCAAGCGAATAATTTCACGAAAGAACAAATCAGCAACATTAACAGCATCATCGCTTTTATGACATGGTATAAAGTGTGCCATTTTCGAGAACCTATCCACGACAACAAATATGCTATCCCTCCCCTTCTTTGTTTGAGGTAAACCTAAAACAAATTCCATAGATATATCTTCCCAAGGAACACTAGGTACAGGCAAAGGCATATATAAACCATGAGGATTGAGTCGTGACTTAGCTTTTTGACATGTAGTGCAGCGAGCAACAAAACGCTCAACATCCCATCTCATCTTTGGCCAAAAGAAATGTGTAGCAAGTATATCCTCCGTCTTCTTGACGCCAAAGTGTCCCATTAATCCTCCTCCATGCGCCTCTTGACGTCTAATAATATTACCAATTCATAGGCATTTCTTGACGTCTACTAATATTACCAATTCATAGGCATTTCTTGACGTCTACTAATATAATCAAAGCCCCAAAAATCAAATGGTTCAATAACAAGTGAATAATTCATAGGCATTTCTTGACGTCTACTAATATTACCAATTCTTTGACATTCATCACAAGACAAGACAAACTTACGGGCATCCTTGAAGAGAGTAGGCCAATAAAAACCGGATTGCAATGCCTTATGTGCAGTTCTATCTCCAGCGTGGTGTCCTCCATAAGCCTCGGAGTGACACTTGCGTAGGATTTGTTCCTGTTCATGCTCAGGTACACAACGTCTAATAACACCATCTACTCCTTCTTTATAAAGATGTGGGTCATCCCAAAAGTAATATCTCAAATCATAGAAGAACTTTTTCTTTTGCTGGTATGTGAAACTAGGTGGTATAAATTTAGCAACAATGTAATTAGCATAATCGGCATACCATGGAGCAGTATGAGTAGCATTTATGACATTTATTTGTTCATCAGGAAAGCTATCATCAATAGGTAGTGGGTCATCAAGAACATTTTCTAACCTAGACAAGTTGTCTGCAACGGGGTTCTCAGCTCTCTTTCTATCAATAATATGCAAATCAAATTCTTGTAGCAAGAGAACCCATCTAATAAGTCTAGGTTTAGCATCTTTATTTTCCATAAGATATTTAATAGCAGCATGATCCGTGTGAATAGTTACTTTAGAATCAACAATATAAGGTCTGAACTTATCACAAGCAAATACAATAGCTAAGAATTCTTTTTCAGTGGTAGCATAATTTCTCTGAGCATTGTCTAGAGTTTTACTAGCATATTGAATATCATTTAATTTCTTATCAACTCTTTGCCCTAGAACAGCACCTACAGCATAATCACTAGCATCACACATAATTTCAAAGGGTAAATTCCAATCAGGTGGCTGAACAATCGGTGCAGAGATCAATGCTTTCTTAAGTATTTCAAATGCTTCTACGCAATCATCATCAAAAACAAATGGTATATCTTTTTGTAATAAATTAGTCTGAGGCCGAGAAATTTTTGCGAAGTCCTTAATGAACCTCCTATAAAAACTGGCATGACCAAGGAAACTTCTTATACCTTTGATGTCCTTGGGACATGGCATCTTTTCAGTAGCATCAACCTTAGCTTTATCAACTTCAATACCTCTTTCAGAAACTTTATGCCCCAAGACAATACCTTCATTAACCATAAAGTGGCACTTCTCCCAATTCAAGACAAGGTTAGTTTCTTCACATCTCTGCAAAACTCGATCAAGGTTGCTTAAGCAATCATCAAAAGAGGATCCATAGACGGAAAAATCGTCCATGAAAACCTCACAAATCTTTTCACAAAAGTCAGAGAATATAGCCATCATGCATCTTTGAAAGGTAGCAGGTGCATTACATAAACCAAAAGGCATACGTCTATGAGCAAAAGTACCAAAAGGGCAAGTAAAAGTAGCCTTTGATTGATCATTGGCTGATACAGGTATTTGAGAGAAACCAGAATAACCATCTTGAAAGCAAAAATGTTTATGTTTGGATAATCTTTCTATCATTTGATCGATAAAAGGTAAGGGGTGATGATCCTTTTTAGTAGCTTTATTTAATTTGTGGAAATCAATTACCATCCTATAACCTGTAATAATTCTTTGCGGGGTCAACTCATCTTTATCATTAGGAACGACAGTAATACCTCCCTTCTTAGGGACACAATGGACAGGACTTACCCACTGACTATCAGCAACGGGATAAATTATACCTGCCTCAAGAAGCTTTAGTATTTCCTTTCTTACCACTTCCTTCATCTTAGGATTCAGCCGTCGTTGATGATCACGAACTGGTTTGGCATTTTCCTCCAAATTTATTTTGTGTTGACATAGAGTGGGACTAATGCCCTTAAGATCATCAAGAGTATATCCAATAGCAGCACGGTGCTTCTTCAGAGTTTTCAATAATCTCTCTTCTTCATGCTCTGGAAGGTTAGCACTAATAATAACAGATATATCTTCTTTTCATCAAGATAAGCATATTTAAGAGTATCAGGTAACGGTTTAAGCTCAAACACGGGATCACCCTTGGGTGGAGGAGGATCCCCTAGGATTTCAACAGGCAAATTGTGTTTCAGGATGGGTTCCTGTTTAAAGAATACTTCATCTATTTCCTTCCTTTCATTCATAAACATATCATTTTCATGGTCTAGCAAATATTGTTCTAAAGGATCACTAGGAGGTACGGCAATAGAAGGAAGACCAATAATTTCATCTTTACTAGGAAATTCCTCTTCACGGTGTTGTCTACGAAATTTAGAAAAGTTAAATTCATGATACATATCACCTAAACCAATAGTAACAACATCCTTTTTGCAATCTCTCTTGGCATTAACAGTGTTCAAGAAGGGTCTACGAAATATAATGGGACAAAAGCTATCTTGTGGGGAACCAAGAACAAGAAAATCAGCATGATATTTAGTTTTCCCACACAAGACTTCAACATCTCTAACAATTCCAATTGGTGAAATAGTATCTCTATTGGCAAGTTTAATTGTGACATCAATATCTTCTATCTCAGCAGGTGCAATATCATGCATAATTTCTTTGTATAAGTCATGAGGTATAGCACTAGCACCCATATCACATAAGCCATGATAACAATGATCTCCTATTTTAACAGAAATAACAGGCATGCCTACCAAAGATCTAGGTTTATATTTAGCACAAGGTTTAGCAATTCTAGCAGTCTCATCACGGAAATGAATAACATGCCCATCAATATTATTGGACAAGAGATCTTTAACAATAGAAATATTAGGTTCAACTTTAATTTTATCAGGAGGTGTATAGGTTCTAATATTGCTTTTACGCACCACAGTTGAAGCTTTAGCATGATCCTTTATCCTAACAAGGAAAGGTGGTTTCTCAACATAAGAAGTAGGAACAATAGGATCATTATACGTGATAGTCTTTTCTTCAACTTTAATAGGTGCAGCTACTTTTACTTCTATGGGAGGATGATATTTAAACCACTTCTCCCTAGGGAGATCAACATGAGTAGCAAAGGATTCACAGAAAGAAGCTACTATCTCAGAGTCAAGTCAATATTTAGTGCTAAATTTACAAAAAAACATCGGTATCCATGAAAGATTTAACACAATCAAATTTAGGCGTCATACCTGACTCCTTACCTTTGTCGAGGTCCCAATCTTCAGAGTTGCGTTTAATTCTTTCCAATAAATCCCATTTGAATTCAATAGTCTTCTTCATAAATGAGCCAGCACAAGAAGTATCGAGCATGGTGCGATTGCTATCAGAAAGCCAAGCATATAAATTTTGAATAATCATTTCTCTTGAGAGCTCATGATTGGGGGCGTGAATATAACATTGATTTAAGCCTCCCCCAAGCTTGAGCGATGCTTTCTCCTTTGCGAGGCTAGAAATAATATATATAATTGTGATCATGATGAACAAGATGCATAGGATTAAACTTCTGATGAAATTCCAATTTCAATCATTTGTAGTTCCATGACCCCGTATCATCACATAGCCTATACCATGTCAATGCATCTTCCTTCAAAGATAAAGGGAAGACCTTCTTCTTAATAACATCTCCGGGTACACCTACAAGCTTAAATAATCCACAAACTTCATCCACATATATTAGGTGCTCATCAGGATGCACTGTTCCATTTCCTGCAAAGGGATTAGCTAGCAGTTTTTCTATCATACCCGAAGGAATTTCAAAGCAGACATTTTCATTTTCAGTAGGTTCGGTAGGTTGAGGGGCAACTCTCTGCTCTACTGGTCAGGGTGAAGATACCCCAAACAAGCCCCTCAGTGGATTACTTTCCATAGTAACAAGTGACAGTAAATTTCAGCACACTATATAAAATTTTCCTTACCAAATTCCACCTACCAAAGGCGCTTCACACCCCGACAACAGCGCCAGAAAAGAGTCTTGATGACCCACAAGTATAGGGGATCTATCATAGTCCTTTCGATAAGTAAGAGTCTCGAACCCAACGAGGAGCAGAAGGAAATGATAAGCGATTTTCAGCAAGGTATTCTCTACAAGCACTGAAATAATAGGTAACAGATAGATTTGTGATAGGATAATTTGTAACGGGTAACAAGTAACAAAAGTAAATAAAGTGCAGCAAGGTGGACCAATCCTTTTTGTAGCAAAGGACAAACCTAGACAAACTCTTATATAATGTAAAGCGCTCCCGAGGACACATGGGAATATCGTCAAGCTAGTTTTCATCACGTTCATATGATTCGCGTTCGGTACTTTGATAATTTGGTATGTGGGTGGACCGGTGCTTGGGTACTGCCCTTACTTGGACAAGCATCCCACTTATGATTAACCTCTATTGCAAGCATCCGCAACTACAACAAAAGTATTAAGGTAAACCTAACCATAGCATGAAACATATGGATCCAAATCAGCCCCTTACGAAGCAACGCATAAACTAGGGTTTAAGCTTCTGTCACTCTAGCAACCCATCATCTACTTATTACTTCCCAATGCCTTCCTCTAGGCCCAAATAATGGTGAAGTGTCATGTAGTCGACATTCACATAACACCACTAGAGGAGAGACAACATACATCTCATCAAAATATCGAACGAATACCAAATTCACATGACTACTAATAGAAAGACTTCTCCCATGTCCTCAGGAACAAACGTAACTACTCACAAAGCATATTCATGTTCATAATCAGAGGAGTATTAGTATGCATATAGGATCTGAACATATGATCTTCCACCAAGTAAACCAACTAGCATCAACTACAAGGAGTAATTAACTCTACTGGCAACCCACAGGTACCAATCCCAGACTTGGAGACAAGAATTGGATACAAGAGATGAACTAGGGTTTTGAGAGGAGATGGTGTTGGTGAAGATGTTGATGGAGATTGCCCTCTCCCGATGAGAGGAGCATTGATGATGACGATGGTGATGATTTCCCCCTCCCAAAGGGAAGTTTCCCCGGCAGAACAGCTCCGCTCGAGCCCTAGATTGGTCCCGCCAAGGTTCCGCCTCGTTGCGGCGGAGTCTCGTCCGGGAAGATGGATTATGATTTTTTCTCATCGAAAGACTCCATATAGCAGAAGATGGTCATCGAAGGGCCACCAGGGGGCCCACGAGGTAGGGGGCGCACCCAGGGGCTAGGGCGCACCCCCACCCTCGTGG
This sequence comes from Triticum dicoccoides, assembly GCF_002162155.2. NCBI lineage: Eukaryota > Viridiplantae > Streptophyta > Magnoliopsida > Poales > Poaceae > Triticum > Triticum dicoccoides. The sequence goes on from NC_041386.1 coordinate 338,754,492, forward strand.
GTAGGGTGTGTCCCCCTGGTGAACTTCTTGCGCTCGGTATTTATTATATATTCTGAAAATGTCTTCCATGAAGTTTCAGGACTTTTGGAGCTATGCAGAATAGGTCTCTAATATTTGCTCCTTTTCCAGCCCAGAATCCCAGCTGCTGGCATTCTCCCTCTTTATGTAAACCTTGAAAAATAAGAGAGAATAAGCATAAGTATTGTGACATAATGTGTAATAACAGCCCATAATGCAATAAATATCGATATAAAAGCATGATGCAAAATGGACATATCAGCACTTCATCAATCGATCCCCAGTACGACCAGTAATTAATCCATGATGCAAGTCATAATGGAGGGCCAGATCGGAATGCAGGTGTAGCTGCCCACTTGGTACAGCAGGGTTGAGTGATGTAAAACCATTCCCACTGCCATAGGTTGGAAGTTTCCGTGAAGGAGCCCTTTGGCCAAAGACTATTGGCAAGCTTGCTCACCATAGCACCGCTACACTCCGCTTGCTCCTCGTCGACTACCTTCGGCTTCACATTAAAGGTCTTGAGCCATGTAACGCCCCGAGACCGATGTGCCAGGTGTCGTCCAGTTATTCGTTGTTATTGCCTTGTCATTGCTTGCGTGTCTTGCATTGCATATCATGTCATCATGTGCATTTCATTTGCATACGTGTTCGTCTCATGCATCCGAGCTTTTTCCCCGTTGTCCGTTTTGCATTCCGGCGCTCCGTTCTCCTCCGGTGGTCCTTTCTACCTTTCTTTCATGTGTGGGGGTTAAAGATTTCCAGATTGGACCGAGACTTGCCAAGCGGCCTTGGTTTACTACCGGTAGACCGCCTGTCAAGTTTCGTACCATTTGGACTTCGTTTGATACTCCAACGGTTAACCGAGGGACCGAGAAGGCCTCGTGTGTGTTGCAGCCCAACACCCCTCCAATTTGGCCCAAAACCCACCAAAACCCTCTCCATCATCTAGAGCGTTCGATCACGATCGGGTGGCCAAAAACCGCACCTCATTTGGACTCTCCTAGCTCCCTTTACCTATAAATATGTGCTCCCCTCCCGAAATTCGCGGGTGAACCCTAACCTTCGTCCTCCTTGCGCCGCCGGACACGTCCGCCCGGCGGCCGGAGATGTCCACCCCGCCCGGCCACCTCACTCCGACCTATCAGCTTCCGCCACGTCACTCCACCGCCGATTTCCACCAACCAGGCGCCACCACCTCATCCGCGCCGACCCTCCTCTCTCTCCTCCCCGTGCCAGGCCCGCCGCAGCCCATCGCGGACCCGCCCGGGCCCGAGCCGTCCGCCGCCACGCCCGAGGTGCCCGATCCCCGC
>NC_041386.1:338756252-338764117 GCF_002162155.2 Triticum dicoccoides
CCCTGCCGCGTTGTCGCTCGCTGCCCGCCCTCTCCGCCGGCGACCACCGCCGCCCGCGCCGGCTCCGCCCCACCACCGCACGACGGCTCCGCCTTGCAGCGCCTCTGCCGCCGCCATAGGCGCCCCCGCCACCGCTCGTCGTGGATCCGGTCGGGCCGGACCGGATCCGGCCGCCCTCACTTCTCCGACGCCGCCCCGCGCCTCTCTGCCTTCTTTCCCATCTCCGGCGGTCCTCAAAGAATGTGCACGAACCCTAGTTCTGAAGTCTGAGAGAGGTTGATTTTTCCCTAAGTCCCCGAAATTTCCATGTTTCATATGCCCATCTTCATCATGTCGTACCTTTGCACCCGTAACTTTGTTTTGCGCGTGTAGCATATCAAAATGTTCGCTTCAGAGAGCACATCATTTCATCTCATTGAATCATTTTCATTTGAGTTCATCTTGATACCCGAAATGCTGTTGGAAGAATGCTATTTGAGATAATTGTCAGATCTGCTGCTCCAATTAGATATTTGTCATTTTTGCCATGATTAATGTGTGCATAATATGCCCCTGAGCTCTACATGTATTTTGTTATATGCTTTACCATCTTTCCAGAGGTGCAATCCATGTATTTTTGTGATGTGTGTGGTGACTAGCACAAGCTTGCAAAGTGGTGCATTCGTTAATGCTGATTTCAGGGACTTAGCATTTCCACTAAGTCCTTGGACTGTTTATCTCATTATGCCATATGTTCATGTTGTTTCCTAGTGATCCGTGCCTCTTTTGAGGATGATCAGCAAGGATGTTTTGTTAATCTTGTAGTGCTCTATCCATCCATGTCCTTGTTTGCATTTATGGAGCAGCCTAGCTTGAGTCAATCGAGCTCTACTTTTGCTATTTTGTGTATTTGGGCAGATTGTCTACTTGTTAGCGATTTTGCCGAGGATGTTGTAGTTGATTCATGCATGCTATGCTATTGTTCTTGCCATGTCTAGCTTGTATAATGTGTATTCTTGATGGTTGTATGCTTAGATTGTCATGCCTTGCTCTGTAGTGAGTGCATCGAGCTCGTAAACATGCCTACTTGATATCTGTTTCAGCATGCTCCAGTTTTCACTAAGTCTGAGAACTGATTATGTTTTTGCCATGTTCACATGCTTGCAATTGTATTTTCTGATCCCTTTTGGCTCAAGGTCACTAAGGGACTTTTGTTAAGCTCTTTGAGTAGCTCCATGCCATGCTTTACTTTACCATGTTCAGGCCACGTAGCATATAGTTTTCATGCTGCAAAGTGTGCTATCTGATCTGAAATTCCAGACAAGTGTTAATTTCACTAAGTCTGAGATCTGTTTACAAAATGCACTTTTGCCATGCTTGTTTGAACCTGTTAATGGATGAATTGGCCGTAGCTGAGTGTTCATCTTTTGTTAAGCATCATGAGTGGGTCCCTGCCATGTATTTTGATGCCATGTTTGGGTGTTGTAGCATGTTCATCTTGTTGCATTTAGATGGCTACTTGTTGTATATCGCAGAACGTGGCCATATTTGAATTGCTTGCCATTTCCAAACCGTAACTCCGATTCCGGTGATCTTTATATCGTTTTCAAGCGATTTCATCTCATATTTCCAGTGGCACACTTGGATTTCCAGGTTGAGGCCAGGTTCATGCATTCCTTGTCAAATCATGCATATGCATCGCATACCGCATCCCGCATATCATACCATGTTCATGTGTTGGTTGTTTACTATGTTGTATGCTTCCTTCCGTGTTCGCTTCTTCGGGTTGGTTCCGGTATCGTCGCGTTTGTGAGGACCCGTTCGTCTATGTCCGTTTGTCTTCTTCATGGACTCGTTCTTCTTCGTTGCGGGATCTCAGGCAAGATGATCATACCCTCGAAATCACTTCTATCTTTGCTTGCTAGTTGCTCGCTCTTTTGCTATGCCTATGCTGCGATACCTACCACTTGCTTATCATGCCTCCCATATTGTTGAACCAAGCCTCTAACCCACCTTGTCCTAGCAAACCGTTGATTGGCTATGTTACCGCCTTGCTCAGCCCCTCTTATAGCGTTGTTAGTTGCAGGTGAAGATTGGAGCTTGTTCCGTCTTGGAACATGGATATATTTTGTTGGGATATCACAATATCTCTTATTTAATTAATGCATCTATATACTTGGTAAAGGGTGGAAGGCTCGGCCTTATGCCTGGTGTTTTGTTCCACTTTTGCCGCCCTAGTTTCCGTCATATCAGTGTTATGTTCCCGGATTTTGCGTTCCTTACACGGTTGGGTTATAATGGGAACCCCTTGACAATTCGCCTTGAATAAAACTCTTCCTGCAAGGCCCAGCCTTGGTTTTACCATTTGCCACCTAGCCTTTTTCCCTTGGGAGTCGCGCATCCCGAGGGTCATCTTTATTTTAAACCCCCCCCCCCCTCCGGGCCAGTGCTTGTCTAAGTGTTGGTCCAAACTAGAGCCCCTTGCAGCGCCACCTCGGGGAAACTTGAGGGCTGGTTTTAGTTGTACGGATTGCTTATCCGGTGTTGCCCTGAGAACGAGATATGTGCAGCTCCTATCGGGATGTCGGCGCATCGGGTGGTCTTGCTAGACTTGTTTTACCATTGTCGAGGATGTCTTGAAGAACCGGGATACCGAGTCTGATCGGAATGTCTCGGGAGGAGGTCTATTCCTTCGTTGACCGTCAGAGCTTGTCATGGGCTAAGTTGGGACACCCCTGCAGGGATTTAAACTTTTGAAATCCGTGCCCGCGGTTATGGGCAGATGGGAATTTGTTAACGTCCGGTTGTAGAAAACCTGAAGTCGACCTTAATTAAAATGAATCAACAGTGTGTGTAACCATGATGGTCTCTTTTCGATGGAGTCCGGGAAGTGAACACGATGTTGGAGTTATGCTTGACGTAGGTTGTTTAGGATCACTTCTTGATCATACTTTCTCGAACATGCTTTGCCTTCTCTTCTCGCTCTCATTTGTGTATTGCGTATGTTAGCCACCATATAGGCTAGTCGCTTGCTACAGCTCCACCTCATACCTTTACCTTACCCATAAGCTTAAATAGTCTTGATCACGAGGGTGCGAGATTGCTGAGTCCCCCTGACTCATAGATACTTCCAAAACGAGCTTGCAGGTGCCGATGAGTCCGTGCCGACGACGCAACCAAGCTCAAGGAGGAGCTCGATGAAGATCTTGTCCTTTGTTTTGTTTTGTTCTAGTTGATCAATAGTGGAGCCCAGTTGGGGTCGATCGGGGACCGTGTCGCATTTGGGGTTCTTTTTTTATTTTGGTTTCGTAGTCGGACCTTGATTGTATTTGGATGATGTAATGCTTTATTCATGTAATTGTGTGAAGTGGCGATTGTAAGCCAACTATGTATCTCTTTCCCTTATGTATTACATGGGTTGCGTGAAGATTACCTCACTTGCGACATTGCTTTCAATGCGGTTATGCCTCTAAGTCGTGCTTCGACACGTGGGAGATATAGTCGCATCGAGGGCGTTACAAGTTGGTATCAGAGCCTTCCCCGACCTTAGGAGCCCCATTGCTTGATCGGTTTTGGTGGCCGAGTTGTGTCTAGAAAAATGTTTTGAGTCATTTAGGAATTATATATCGGAGAGTTTAGGAATTCTTTTTACTTCCCAGTCTCCTCATCGCTCTGGTAAGGCATCTTGACGTAGAGATTTGACTCTTCTCTTCTCAAATTTCACTAAAAAAATTTAGGATCACACGGGTATATTGGAATCGTTCCGATGGTTTTATGACGAGAACATTGTCTTGGTGCCTCCTGTCAGGGGTTTTGTGGAAGTGTCCCGGGGAGTTCAGCTCCGAGGTGTTGTCGTCATAATTTTATCGTTGCAGTTCTGGAATACCTGAGTTTAGTACGCCGACATCGAAAGTCTCTTTTATGCAGTTCGTTGGTGAGATAACCTCGACGCCACCTAGTACTGGGACGGGAGTTCGGGAGTATTGCCATAACTTGTATAACGGATGCTTTTCGAAGGTTGAGGTAGACGATTTCCGAAGGTTTCTTGGTTATGTGTTGAAGGATGGATACAGCTGGATGTAGGATTTGCTAGATTTGGGTGAGATATTATACTTCCCTTGTATCCCCAACACCTGATTGCATAACCGGAAAGGTTCGGGAGTTTCATAGGTGGGAATTCAAGTAGCTCTTAGGATATCTTTTCGACAGATGTATGATATGAAATTGGGGTTCGACGTCTAGTGGTCAGCCTATTCACGGTCGGTTTTACAATGGTCTCGTTGTGTCTTAAAGAGTCCTTGGCTATGCCGACTCGGGGACGCTTCGTATGCCATGTGCACTGCCTTGTACATGATGGTGCTGTACGATTGAGCCCGTGTAGGTCCCACCATGAAAACTTCGGACGAAATCTCTATCATATGTTTGTTCCAGCTTATTCTGCAAGCCAATCCTTTGTTTTGTTTTTGAGTTGTGGTATTCGAGTTGCTTCGAAGTCAAATGTTGATTCCATACTTTTCCTAAGCGGTGTTCTCATACTCCTATGCGGATACTAATCCTTCATGAGCATCGAGATTGTCATGTAAATCCTTTTCAACCGGTGTGGTTCTCTTCAAGTGGGTCAAATCTTGTCAATTTTCGCAAGATCAATTGTCAGTCCTTCTCAACATTGTTTGTTTCATTTGTCCTCAAGTTGCCTTTGTTTTTCCCACCCACCCACCCCTTTTTCTTCAAGGATTCAGATTTCTTAATCACTATCCATTTTATTGATGTAAGTCCCTCCGTTCTATTTCCTTCATGTTCTTATCCGGTGATTCTCATGAAGATACTAACGGAGCTTCTAGTTCATCATTCTTCGTTTCTTTTATCTTCTCCGGTGGTTTCAAGTCAAGCTTTGTTGATCTTACCCTTTCCTCATTTCAATGCCTTCTCATACTGGTGCACCTCATAATAATTCACTTCTCACTATTCTTTTGTTCCGGCATGCTCAAGCTTTCTCAAAAGGCTCGTCTTGTCATTCAAGATCCGTTCAACCTAGTTCGAGGTTGTTATCTTATTCAAGCCATTTAATTCAACCAGTGCAATATCTCTTTTCAAGTAATCGTTCAACGGTGTTTATTTTGAGTGGGCCCTAACCCACAGGTCTTTTCCCAGGATCTTACCTGACTCTTCTTATTTCCCGGAGATATCCTTAAAGTTCTTGTCAAAGTTTGGCGTAAGAATGAATTATCATCAGTCAAATGTATTTCTCCAAGATCTTTCAAATTCTTTTCATCGTTGGCTCAACCTTTCTAATTTTCATTCAGGAGTATCTCAACAATTCTTGGTGGTGTTTTCTCGTCGTCACGCTCAACATTTCAAGACCGAAGAAGACTTTTTTTCCTCTCAATCTTGGTCTGTTCTCTTCAAGATTCATGATTCTAGCTTGTTGCCATCCTCTCATAATTGTTTTCGATTGTGAGAATTCTTTCCACCTATCTGGAGCAATTCAAGAGTCTATTCAGTTTGATTATCCGGAGCCCATCATCTAAGATTTATTCATTCCAGCTTTCAGCTCTCATACTCTAAATTATACTGGTGTCTAAATCAAGGATTCTCTAATCAGCTCGTAATCTCTTCGTTTTCATGGATCTAAATTCACTCAAGCATCTTCGTTCATTTGCTAATTCTTCCCGGTGTTTCTTTATCTTTACTCCGTTCATTTTCAATTCTTACGGTGATTCGTTCAAGAGTTTTTCTTCCTTCGTGTATCATATCTATGCATTCGTGCTTTTCAAATTCTACCGGTGGTTCGTTGAAGACCTTCTCAAGTTTGCGCTATATCTATCTTAATCTTTCCATGAGGATAAGTAGTATGCTAAATCCGTTGCTTGTCAGCAATTAAATTGTTGAAGGATACGCATAATGTAATCCTTATTCTTATTTCATCCAAGTGATTAATTCCTTATTCCGGAGGTTCATCAAATTCTCGATTCAAGTTGTCCATCTTTCTTTCCGGAGCTCAAACTTATTTCAATTATCATTCCAACGATCCATCAAATCATTGCAAGGATTCACCTTGTGTTTTTGACCTCTCTTTCCTTTCGTTTGATCATTCTTTTCTTACCGGAGTTCTTCATGGAGACTCTACATGATGGTTCATAAAGGATTTAATTCCTTCTCGAAGCGTTCATCAACATTCTTTTCAGAGGAGCTCAAGCTTTCTTCATATTGTAATCCGGAGTGCATTTCTGTCTACTGTATCATTGGAGGTGGTATTATGTCATTCTTGATAATTTGAGTTCATGTTTTCATGATTCACATGTTGTCAAGATTGGGATATTTTAGATCTGTCAATCTCGTCATTGGAGCTATCTTGGGTTATATTTCACCTAAAGCCTTCGCTAAGGGTGGTTGCTATCTACGGTGCTTACCAATGACCAAGTTCTTCATTTATCCTCCCGGTGAAATAAGTTTTCTCGTCTCCTCGTTCATATCAATCCAATTCTTTTTCCCGTGAGTGGCAGGTTGTCACCTCATAATTCGAGATGTATTCCATAAGACCATATCAAGCTTATTCTTTTTGTTGTTGGTTTTCCAACAACTCCGTTCTAACATTTGTTGTAACTATGCTCTCTCAAGATCTTGTTTCCCTTCGTTCCGGAGGCATTGTGATGTTGCTCTCTCCAACCCATCTTCTTGCTTTGTCAAGATCGTGTTCTTTCCATGCCTATCCATTTAACCGTAGTGTTGTGCCCTTTTGGCACAAGTTCTTTTCGCCTTATCAAGCCTCGCGTCTCTTTTTAACCGGAGTGCTGTCTGAGATTTCTCTTACCCCTTGTTCCTTTCATTCAATAGTTCTGGAGGCAGTGTGTTGTGATTTCATCAAGTATCTTCTCATCTTACCAAGTTCTTATTCAATTCCTTTTCTTCTCAATCGGAGTGTTGTTCGAATTTGTTCTTCCTTGTTCTTTTTTTCCTAATGGAGTGCTTTCAACTTCGCTCTTTCTCGTTGCATTCTTTCTTTCAATTGTTCAACCTCTCAAGGCTCGTGGTTTCACTCGTTTGTCAAAGAAGCAACTTAGTTATACCTCTTCTCTTTCTTTTCTGTTGTCCCTCCGGTGCCATTCTAGATCTCGGGACAAGATCCTCTCGTAGTGGTGGAGTGTTGTAACGCCCCGAGACCGATGTGCCAGGTGTCGTCCAGTTATTCGCTGTTGTTGCCTTGTCATTGCTTGCGTGTCTTGCATTGCATATCATGTCATCATGTGCATTTCATTTGCATACGTGTTCGTCTCATGCATCCGAGCTTTTTCCCTGTTGTCCGTTTTGCATTCCGGCGCTCCGTTCTCCTCCGGTGGTCCTTTCTACCTTTCTTTCGTGTGTGCGGGTTAAACATTTTCGGATTGGACCGAGACTTGCGAAGCGGCCTTGGTTTACTACCGGTAGACCGCCTGTCAAGTTTCGTACCACTTGGACTTCGTTTGATACTCCAACGGTTAACCGAGAGACCGAGAAGGCCTCGTGTGTGTTGCAGCCCAACACCCCTCCAATTTGGCCCAAAACCCACCAAAACCCTCTCCATCATCTAGAGCGTTCGATCACGATCGCATGGCCGAAAACCGCACCTCATTTGGACTCTCCTAGCTCCCTCTACCTATAAATATGTGCTCTCCTCCCGAAATTCGCGGATGAACCCTAACATTCGTCCTCCTTGCGCCGCCGGACACGTCCGCCCGGCGGCCGGACATGTCCATCCCGCCCGGCTACCTCACTCCGACCTATCAACTTCCGCCACGTCACTCCGCCGCCGATTTCCACCAACCAGGCGCTGCCACATCATCCGCGCCGACCCTCCTCTCTCTCCTCCCCGCGCCAGGCCCGCCGCGGCCCATCGCGGACCCGCCCGG
>NC_041386.1:338764294-338765002 GCF_002162155.2 Triticum dicoccoides
TCCGCCGCCACGCCCGAGGTGCCCGAGCCCCGCGCGCTGCCCGCGGACCCTGCCGCGCGGTCGCTCGTAGCCTGCCCTCTCCTCCCGCGACCATCGCCGCCCGCGCCGGCTCCGTCCGTTTGTCTTCTTCATGGACTCGTTCTTCTTCCTTGCGGGATCTCAGGCAAGATGATCATACCCTCGAAATCACTTCTATCTTTGCTTGCTAGTTGCTCACTCTTTTGCTATGCCTATGCTGCGATACCTACCACTTGCTTATCATGCCTCCCACATTGTTGAACCAAGCCTCTAACCCACCTTGTCCTAGCAAACCGTTGATTGGCTATGTTACCGCCTTGCTCAGCCCCTCTTATAGCGTTGTTAGTTGCAGGTGAAGATTGGAGCTTGTTCCGTGTTGGAACATGGATATATTTTGTTGGGATATCACAATATCTCTTATTTAATTAATGCATCTATATACTTGGTAAAGGATGGAAGGCTCGGCCTTATGCCTGGTGTTTTGTTCCACTCTTGCCGCCCTAGTTTCCGTCATATCGGTGTTATGTTCCGGATTTTGCATTCCTTACGCGGTTGGGTTATAATGGGAACCCCTTGACAGTTTGCCTTGAATAAAACTCCTCCTGCAAGGCCCAACCTTGGTTTTACCATTTGCCACCTAGGCTTTTTCCCTTGGGAGTCGCACATCCCGAGGGTCATCTTTATTTTAAA
>NC_041386.1:338765077-338771208 GCF_002162155.2 Triticum dicoccoides
GCCAGTGCTTGTCTAAGTGTTGGTCCAAACTAGAGCCCCTTGCAGTGCCACCTCGGGGAAACTCGAGGGCTGGTTTTAGTTGTACGGATTGCTTATCTGGTGTTGCCCTGAGAACGAGATATGTGCAGCTCCTATCGGGATGTCGGCGCATCGGGTAGTCTTGCTGGACTTGTTTTACCATTGTCGAGGATGTCTTGAAGAACCGGGATACAGAGTCTGATCAGAATGTCTCGGGAGGAGGTCTATTCCTTTGTTGACCGTCAGAGCTTGTCATGGGCTAAGTTGGGACACCCCTGCAGGGATTTGAACTTTTGAAAGCCGTGCCCGCGGTTATGGGCAGATGGAATTTGTTAACGTCCGGTTGTAGAAAACCTGAAGTCGACCTTAATTAAAATGAATCAACAGCGTGTGTAACCGTGATGGTCTCTTTCCGGCGGAGTCCGGGAAGTGAACACGGTATTGGAGTTATGCTTGACGTAGGTTGTTTAGGATCACTTCTTGATCATACTTTCTCGAACGTGCTTTGCCTTCTCTTCTCGCTCTCATTTGCGTATGTTAGCCACCATATAGGCTAGTCGCTTGTTGCAGCTCCACCTCATACCTTTACCTTACCCATAAGCTTAAATAGTCTTGATCGCGAGGGTGCGAGATTGCTGAGTCCCCGTGACTCACAGATACTTCCAAAACCATCTTGCAGGTGCCGATGAGTCAGTGCCGACGACGCAACCAAGCTCAAGGAGGAGCTCGATGAAGATCTTTTCCTTTGTTTTGTTTCGTTCTAGTTGATCAGTAGTGGAGCCCAGTTGGGGTCGATCGGGGACCGTGTCGCATTTGGGGTTCTTCTTTTATTTTGGTTCCGTAGTCGGACCTTGATTGTATTTGGATGATGTAATGCTTTATTCATGTAATTGTGTGAAGTGGCGATTTTAAGCCAACTATGTATCTCTTTCCCTTATGTATTACATGGGTTGCGTGGAGATTACCTCACTTGCGACATTGCTTTCAATGCGGTTATGCCTCTAAGTCGTGCTTCGACACGTGGGAGATATAGCCGCATCGAGGGCGTTACAAGCCATAAGCCAAAGTGTGGGGGAATGCAGAGAAAGGCCTCGCACATGACAATGAACGCCAAGATGTGAAGAAAGGAGTCCGGAACCAGATCGTGAAAATCTAGCTTGTAATAGAACATGAGACCATGAACGAAGGGGTGGAGAGCGAACCCTAGCCCCCAGAGGAAGTGGGAGGTGAATACGACCCTCTCGTCGGATCTGGGTGTAGGAATAACATGCCCCTTAGCCGGGAGCCTGTGGAGGATTTCCGCGGTCAGGTATCTTGCCGCCCGGAGCTTCGCGATATCCTCCTCTGTGATAGAGGAGGCTACCAACCGACCTTGAAGGCTGGGTCCGGACATGAATGGGAGGCTTGGAGCAATTAAATTGAAACCAGGGTGCTAGAGCTCGGGGTTGGAAAAGTTGAGGAAGAGGTGGGCGTAGGGGAGAAGGACGGGTCTGTGCCCCTTTATAAAGGCGATGAAGATTGAACGCCTCCTCATGAGCCTTAAAACTTGCCTATTCCCTAGGAATCATGCCAATGGGGCGGTTGGATTACCCACGCCCGTATTGATGAAAATCCCGCAATAATGGGACACGATCTCTGCTTCGCCAAGATGTGCCAATAAAACCGCATCTTGAAACATGGAGCGGGAGGCTAAAAAACGGTTCAAAATAATGACCGGGCAGTGACGTGATGTCATGCTACAAAAGTTGTCAGTGGATTGGACTCGTAAAATATTATACTCTCTGCGGGTGTGTGTGATACTCGTTTTGCAGAGCCATACATGTTTTCTATGTTTGAAGGCTATTTTGGAGTATTCGGAGGAGGAACCCGCCTTGCAATGTCGAAGACAATCTGCGCGCCGGACACATTGTCATTGAAGCCTGGTTTAGGGGCTACTAAGGGAGTCCTGGATTAAGGGGTCCTCAGCCGTCTGGACTATTTAACATGGGTCGGACTAATGGGCTATGAAGATACAAGACAGAAGATTTCCTCATGTGTCCGGACGGGACTCTCCTTTGTGTGGACGGCAAGCTTCGCATTCGGATATGTATATTCCTTCCTTTGTAAACCGACTCTGTACAACCCTAGGACCCTTCGGTGTCTATATAAACCGGAGGGTTTAGTCCGTAGAGGCAATCATAATCATATAGGCTAGACATCTAGGGTTTAGATATTACGATCTCGTGGTAGATAAACTCTTGTAATTCATATTCATCAAGATCAATCAAGCAGGAAGTAGGGTATTACCTCCGTCAAGAGGGCACGAACCTGGGTAAACATCGTGTCCCCCTTCTCCTGTTACCATCGACCTTAGATGCATAGTTCGGGACCCTCTACCCGAGATCCGCCGGTTTTGACATCGACATAGGTCTTTATGCATTTGGTAAGAAAAACACTAGAGAAAACATACCGTCATCATGAAGCACCGCCGGGCTCGTGCTGGTACCACCACGTGGAGAACGATCGTGCGATGCTTGTCTGGAGACACACTGCACCAAAGATCATTTCAATGTCTCGTTAGCATGACGAAACTCAAATGTTAATACTAGTAACTAATTACCATTAAAATTAAACTCACCATGGTCCCCGGAGGAATCTCTGGCATCGGCGAAGGGGTCTGACCGGACTTCTGGCACACAGACTGCACATTTGGTTTTCACGGGTCAGTCATACTAGTTAGTAATGAAACAAACATTACCTGCATGATTTGGCTAATATGCAAGAGAAACTTACAATGAGGAGCTCATACGTGGCCCGGTTCTGCATGTCATTCTGTGCCCTCTCCTCCTCCATCAACCTTGCCTTCTTCTCCTCCAACTCTAGCTCCCTCTCTGCCAGAAGCCCCTGGGTTCTACCTCTCTTAGTCTAAAGAGCAGCCTGCAACTCCACTCCTTGTTAGCATTGTAATGATCGATGGCTACACACAATGTAATGCTTGAAAGAAATTTGAGTCTGTATAACTAACCTGGAAGGCGAGCTTGATTGGCCGTGGATGAGGCCTTATCTCAGGATCTGAGCTTGTTTGGCGCGCCTTGATCTCCAGGAGAGTGCGAGGACAATGGATAAGTCCATCTCCAATGGCTATCGAGCCATGGGACCTCCCACCACCAGATATCGCCACCAGCTCCGGATCAAACGGCCCGCTCGGGTTAAAGTCCTCCCCTTTCCTCGCCTTCCCCTCATCTCTGTACTTCACGAGCTTGTTGTGGGAGGAGATGTTGATGAAGTTCTCTGTATGATTGAGGTCAGATGTAGAAAATGCCTTGGGCTTCTTGAACGGGGCAGTATGGGCCATGGCATAGAGGTCGAACACCTCTGGCACCGGTGCCATATTGTATCCTGCCTAAAAGAGAGGAACATAGTATTAGTAATTAAAGGGCTCACGATAGCATGATAGAATTAATTGCATGAATCATGAAGCAAAACACATACCTAGTTCTGCCCATATAGATATAAGTTGGTGTTGCCTTGATGGTGTGGCACACCTCTCATTTGGGCACGCTTGTCCTTGGCACCTTTGTGGATGACCCGCCATGCGTCTGAGCACCACTCATACACCAACGCCTCCCAACAATCCATCTTATCAGCACACCATCCCGGGGGCACCTAAGTTAGTAAAGTGAAACTTGAGTGCTACGCCTACAAATCAAATCAACGAAACTAAGAAAAAGGCCTTAAGAATATAGGCAATTACCTTCATGTACTCCTCCTTCTTCAGAAACTTTCCGCGGCACTTCTTCTTGGGCTTCCGAACACCACTCAAGGCGAAGTATTCTTGAACAGCCTGCACCGGAGCCTCGTGGCGTAAGTTTTGTAGTAGGCATCTGCACTCGGCATCGATAACCCGTGCACAGCCCTCCTTGTATCCCTCCTCACACCTATAGAAGGTCTGCAATCAAACGGGACAACATTGATTAGTACAATAACTAAGCTTATTTGAAGATTTTTAATTGCGTAAATGAGAAATTACCCAAAACATTCTGATCACCATGTCGGCCTTTGTGTGGCACAAGACACCATCGATGATCTCCTCCGGCGGGACCGGGGCAGCCAAGTAGTGCTCCCAGGTCAATCCTAGCTCTGGAAGCTGACCCACCCCGGGAAGTTTTGCCAGCAAGTCACACCAAGGACTTGGTTGGGCCTGCGGACATACTGATGGTGGTCCCAACCCCTGCAGTATGACAAGGCCAACGCATTAGATATTTTGGAAAAACATCATGGCAAAAGGTACAAAAAGAGTAAATGCACTTACCTCGTCCCATCAGGCCAAATCAACCACCTTTGTTCGTGGGTCGCCGGCACGGACGGGAGCCGTGTACTACCACGCTCGTAGATGGTAGCCCCCTCAACCACCTCGTCCTTGCTGCTATCAGAAATCAGATGCCCGCCACCATCAGCATGGCCACTCGACCCCTCAGGCGGATCCTGCCAGGTACCCCATCCGGACGTCTCCTGGTACGTAGCCTAGGGCGGAGTCACGTAGGACCAAGTGTCCTGGCCCGAAGTCTCGTGGGTCGAAGAGGAGGGGGCGAAGGCATGTTGAACCAAGTCTCGTGGACCGGAGTCTTGTGAGCCGAAGAGAAGGGGGCAAAGACCCATGGACTCGAGGCTCATGGACCGGAGTCCGCGTAGCCTCCTCCTCAGACATGACCCCCCTAGCAGTCATGTGCTCGGGAGACTGAGGTGGGGGTGGTGATGAGGAAGGCATAGGATCCTTCCTACCTCTCCCGTGGCCACGTCCTCCCTGGCCTCCTCTCTTCCTCCCTCCCCGACCTCCTCTCCCTATGGGCAACGACGCCGACGAAGAAGCACCCACCGATGAAGCAATACCCTCATACAACGCTCTCCGGAGAGGTACGGATGGAATGGAATTACCACTCCCACCACGTTGAGGACCAACGCCCACCATCTTTCAACACATGTCATGATAGAAGAGTAAACAGAATTAGTACGACATAAAAAATTGAATACTGACATGAATAATAAAATGTATATTAACTCATGAGTCGGTTAAGGTGATTCAAGTTTCAGCCCCTTGGCGACCCTTGACCCCTCGCCGACCCTCGACCCCTCGGCAACCGTCTACCCCTGACCCCTCGGCAACCCTCGACGCTCGACCCCTCGGCGAACACCTTCACTGTGAGCATGGTGCGGCTGTTGTCGTATCTTAAGATGCAGGCGTGCCCTAGTTGAAGGTCATCAGCGCGGGCGAACTGCTTCCATCCATTCTTCATGCATGGATGGAAGCATTTTACCCAGTCTCATGACCTTCAACTTGGGGACATCCTCGTCTTAAGCTACGACACCAGTCGGTCAGCACTCGGACCGAAAGATCCTTGACCATCGACCCCTAGACCATCGACCCCTAGACCCTCGACCCCTCGCCCCCTGGGTGGTCCAGCCGAACACCATCACTGTGAGCATGGTGCGGCTGTTGTCGTAGCTTAAGATGCAGACGTGCACGAGCTGAAGGTCATTAGAGTGGGAGAACTGCTTCCATCCGTTCTTTGCGCACGGATGGAAGCAGTTCACCCAGTCTCATGACCTTCAACTTGGGGGCCTCCTCGTCTTGAGCTATGACACCAGTCGGTTAGCACTCGGACCGGAAGATCCATGACCATCGACCCCTCGCCCCTCGATCCTCGACCATCGACCCCTAGACCCTCAACGCCTCGCCCCTCGATCCTCGACCCTCTGCCCCGACCCTCGACCCCTTGGTGACCGGCGATTCTCGACCCGGTTTGGTCAGCGCCGACGCACCCCTAACATCAAACCGGTTCCGTCGGCGCTGATGCACCCCTAACCTCGACCCGGTTCCTTGTTCTTCTTCTTATTATTATTTTCTTTTTTATCTTTCTTCTTTCTTCTTAACTAATCCTAAACTAAACTAAATATAAACCTAAACCTAAAAAAAGAACAAAAATCCTAAACTAAACCTAAACCAGACTAAATCTAAACTAAACTTAAACTAAACATAAATCTAAACCTGGACCTAAAAAATAGAAGAAAAAAAACTAAATCTAAATCTAAACTATAAACTAAACTAAAAAATAGGGGTAGGCGGCTCATCAGAG
>NC_041386.1:338771634-338808069 GCF_002162155.2 Triticum dicoccoides
GCGGCTGTGGCAGCGGGCAGCGTGTGGTCGGGGATAGGTGGCGGTTGGGGGCAGCGGCGGGGTGCGGGGCGGCGGGGTGCGGGAGGGGGCACGGTGGGGGTCGGGGGCGATCTAACTGGCGGCGCACGGTCGAGGTTAGGGAGAGAGAGAATAGAGAGAGAGGAGGCAGGGGGAACGACCGTTACATAATTTAATCTTTGTCGTCCGCTAGTAGACAACAAAGATTCTTTGCCGTCCGCTAGCAGACGGCAAAGAGGTGGGGCTGGTGGGCCATCAGGGTTTGGAGCTCCACTAGGCCCTACCCACCTCTTTGTCGTCTGCTAGCGGACAACAAAGAATCTTTTCCGTCCGCCAGCGAAGGGCAAAGATTTGGCTGATGGCAAATAGGGCATTTGTCATTAGCCCGTTCTTTGTCGTCCCTTTTTTGAAAGCAGGCGGCAAAGACCTTCTTTGTCGTCCGCTAGTAGACGGCAAAGATCTGACTAATGGAAAATTCTCTATTTCAAGTAGTGGACACCTCCTCCATGTCCAGCTCACGCCTGACGGTCTCCTGGGGAAGGGGTTCCATGTTGATGAGGACTTGGCTACCACAGTTACACCCATATCCCCTACTGTTTTACCTCTTGGAACAGTTGCTAGAGCTCAGATACACCAATTAAATTATTAGGTACTTCCGTTTCTTGGTAATGTTTCTAGTGTTCGTGAGAATATGATGATGCCTAACTTAGATACATTTGTGTTGCTTGCAATTGAAAGGCCTAGCACGGACAAGAAGGCTGAACATTGGAGCATGGTCAAGCACAGAGATGAAGGTGCGTGCGAAGAGAACAAGAACGGAGGTTCAAGTGGAGATTTCCGGACTTTGAAGCCACCATGATGACATACAAGATGATGGACGAAATATACAAGATGGCCTTTCATAAATTTCGTCCATAGCTTATTATTGGTGTTGCGCCACCTTATTTTGGGCCACGCCCATGTAATCTATTTTTAGAGTCCATATTGTAGGGAAAATGACTTAGGAGGTGTTTTACTCCCACCTTGCCAAGGGTGGACAAAATCCCCTCTCTTTTCCCTATAAATATAGCCCTTAAGGCATCGTTTAGACTGGGGTTTTATTTAGTTAAAAGTTAGCCATCGCTGCAACTTCGTGTACTTCGTTTGTGTCCAACGACCAGACCAAGACCTCTTATGAAACCCCACTTTTATCAATACTTCATCCATACTCGCAATATTTAGATTGCTTAATCATATTCTTGCTTGTTCTTCGATTGCTTGCAGGAATAGACCTTCGTGGTCAGGTTGATCATGCTCCAGCGTGGTCAATAACCTCTTGGAGTTGGTTTACCGATTGCTAAGGCGCAACGTCATGCACGATTGTAGTCGGGTCGTCAAAGTCGTCTCCACCAAATCGATAGTTATCATCTCATCGAAACATCGGGACACCTTCGCCTCTATCACATGTCATCCATCGCACCATACTCGGCAAGCATCTCGCCATCCACATCCGCCATCTCTTTGGAAAAGGCCGCCACAAGGAGGGCCTAGGCAGTCGTGATCTAGGCTTGGACGGGCTCCGTCATGTCAAGGTATGCGGCGGAGGAACGGATGGCTGCTTGAACGCTCTCGGTGATTGCCAACTCTTCGGCCGTGGGTTGCCGAACGTTGTCGGAGAAGCTTCATTTGATTTGTGTGGTGACCGCCATGAGCTGGGCATGGGCGGCCTCGACATGGTAGTAGGCGGACTCCATGAGGGCTAAGGCCGCCATTGCGGAATGAACAGCTGTTGTGCCCCACTCACCAGTTGTTATCCCCGAGGCAGATGTTGTCGCCGCCACCTGAGAAGCAACTGCGGCCGTTTGGGCTGCCTTGGCCGCCCGGTCACAGATTGGGGCCGTGCTCATGCACCTTGTTAACACGCACTTGGATGCTGCGGCCATGCTCTCGCCCGAGTGGGCCACTGAAGTTGCCTCACGACGCGGGTCCATGTCCCCATCTTTCACCGGCGATGATTGAACAATGAAATGATATTTGGGGAGCGAGCTAGTGTGCTAGACACGCCGGATGTGGACTGTAGCCGATGCACCTTCTCGCGTAAGCCATAGGCATACTATACACGGACGGTGCTCCAAGATATTTTGTACTGCATCTCACACGGTTGGTGATAATAAACTGTATGGGATCTGCTTGATTTTTCATCTTGATTTGAATTACATAATGGGGTCACAGCAGCAATGGAGGGTGTTTGAATTGCTAGAAATTTTATCTGAAGTGAACATGCAACTATATGTGTGTGCTAAAAAATTGGAATTATTCAGGGTTCATTTGGACATTTTATACATTAAATTGGTTTTCTAGCCATTTCAGGTGCAGAATTCAAAATTAAACTACATGCACATGCTTTAGTGCACCAACATGGGTTGTAAAATCATATATGTGTCCATGGCTTTATGCTTATGTCTCATGCAGGAAATGGGGATGAATTTCGAACACCATGGCACCGTGGCTCTCCGGCAAACGTTGAGGTTCTTGCTTTTATAATTCTACTAGTAAATCCAAAACCCGCCTGAAATTCATGAACCTTGGCATGCTATCATGGAATGGCATCAACATGGTGGGGTAAAAAATATTGTCCCATTTGGGGCAGGTTATGGTATAAGCTTCTCAAACCTAAGCTTCTCATAAGAAGCCTCATGGTTCTGTTAGGGAAACGTGTCACCTTTGTGGACAAAATGATATTAGTCGCATCTTCTTGCTTTCAATTTTTTCCTGGTGTCAACATAGAACAACATGAATGTCGTGTTAAATTTTGGAATTTTTCAGGGATCATTTTGTCGGTGCAACAAACCCTGGGTCTGTTGACCAACAATGCACAGGCACAAGATCGAGATTGAAGCACCAGCTTAAGCCAGAGATTGAAGAACCAAGAGATTTGAAGAACGAACATGCAGCTCAGATGGACCAAGATTGAGCCCGAGGGGCAAAGTATCGGCCAGAGAAAGGCCTCCCTTGCCGGGAAGGCGAGCCCGGCAAGGGGCGAGGCCACGACTAGAAGCAAGCAGCCGAGCCTCCCCAGCAGAACCTACCAGGGCTCGCGGGGGCAGAACCGCCCCACCAACCAGTCAAGCATGACTCACATCGTCAATCATGTTGGGGAACATAGTAATTTCAAAAAAAATCATATGCACACGCAGGATCATGGTACTGCATAGCAACGAGAGGGGAGAGTGTGTCCACATACCCTCGTAGACCGAAATAGGAAGCGTTAGCACAACGCGGTTGATGTAGTTGCACGTCTTCACGATCCGACCGATCCAAGTACCGAACGCACGGCACCTCCGAGTTCAGCACACGTTCAGCTCGATGGCGTCCCATAAACTCCGATCCAGCAGAGCTTCGAGGGAGAGTTCCGCCAGCACGATGGCATGATGACGGTGATGATGATGCTACTGACGTGGGGCTTCGCCTAAGCACTGCTACGATATGACCGAGGTGGATTATGGTGGAGGGGGGCACCGCACATGGCTAAAAGATCAATGATCAATTGTTGTGTCTCCAAGGGGTGCCCCCTCCTCGTATATAAAGGAGTGGAGGAGGGTGAGGGCCGGCCCTCTCTATGGCGCGCCCTAGGGGAGTCCTACTCCCACCGGGAGTAGGATTCCCCCTTTCCTAGTAGAACTAGGAGCCCTTCCAAGTAGTACGAGTAGGAGAGAAGGAAAGGGAAAAGAGAAGAGAAGGAAGGAGGGGGCGCCGCCCCTCCCCCTAGTCCAATTCGGACTAAGCATTGGGGGGCGCGCAGCCTCTCCTCTCTCTTTCCCCTAAAGCCCAATAAGGCCCATATACTCCCCGGCGAATTCCTGTAACTCTTCAGTACTCCGAAAAATACCCGAATCACTCGGAACCTTTCCAATGTCCGAATATAGTCGTCCAATATATCGATCTTTACGTCTTGACCATTTCTAGAATCCTCGTCATGTCCCCGATGTCATCCGGGACTCCGAACTACCTTCGGTACATCAAAACACATAAACTCATAATACAAATCGTCACCGAACGTTAAGTGTGCGGACCCTACGGGTTTAAGAACTATGTAGACATGACTGAGACACGTCTCCAGTCAATAACTAATAGTGGAACCTGGATGCTCATATTAGCTCCTACATATTCTATGAAGATCTTTATCGGTCAAACCGCATAACAACATACGTTGTTCCCTTTGTCACCGGTATGTTACATGTCCGAGATTCGATCGTCCGTATCTCAATACCTAGTTCAATCTCGTTACCGGCAAGTCTCTTTACTCGTTCCGTAATACATCATCCCGCAACTAACTCATTAGTTACAATGTTTGCAAGGCTTATAGTGATGTGTATTACCGACTGGGCCCGGAGATACCTCTCCGATGATCGGAGTGACAAATCCTAATCTCGAAATACGCCAACTCAACAAGTACCTTCGGAGACACCTATAGAGCACCTTTATAATCACCCAGTTACGTTTTCACGTTTGGTAGCACATAAAGTGTTCCTCCGGTAAACGGGAGTTGCATAATCTCATAGTCATAGGAACATGTATAAGTCATGAAGAAAGCAGTAGCAACATACTAAACGATCAAGTGCTAAGCTAACGGAATGGGTCAAGTCAATCACATCATTCTCCCAATGATGTGATCCCGTTAATCAAATGACAACTCATGTCTATGGTTAGGAAACTTAACCATCTTTGATTAATGAGATAGTCAAGTAGAGGCATACTAGTGACACTATGTTTGTCTATGTATTCACACATGTATTATGTTTTCGGTTGATACAATTCAAGCATCAATAATAAACATTTATCATGAAATAAGGAAATAAATAATAACTTTATTATTGCCTCTAGGGCATATTTCCTTCGGCCTCCCACTTGCACTTGAGTCAATAATCTAGTTCACATCGCTATGTGATTTAACACCAATAGTTCACATCACCATGTGATTAACACCCATAGTTCACATCGTCATGTGACCAACACTCAAAGGGTTTACTAGAGTCTATAATCTAGTTCACATCGCTATGTGATTAACACCCACAGAGTACTAAGGTGTGATCATGTTTTGCTTGTGAGAGAAGTTTAGTCTACGGGTCTGCCACATTTAGATCCGTATGTATTTTGCAAATTTCTATGTCAACAATGCTCTACACGGAGCTACTCTAGCTAATTGCTCCCACTTTCAAAATGTATCCAGATTGAGACTTAGAGTCATCTGGATCAGTGTCAAAATTTGCATCGACGTAACCCTTTACGACGAACATTTTGTCACCTCCATAATCGAGAAGCATATCCTTATTCCACTAAGGATAATTTTGACCATTGTCCAGTGATCTACTCCTAGATCACTATTGTACTCCCATGCTAAACTCAGTGTAGGGTATACAATAGATCTGGTACACAGCATGGCATACATTATAGAAAACATGGCTGATGCATAGGGAATGACTTTCATTCTCTTTCTATCTTCTGCCGTGGTCGGGCTTTGAGTCTTATTCAATTTCACACCTTGTAACACAGGTAAGAACTCTTTCTTTGATTGTTCCATTTTGAACTACTTCAAAATCTTGTCAAGGTATGTACTCATTGAAAAAACTTGTCAAGCATGTTGATCTATCTCTATAGATCTTGATGCTCAATACGTAAGTAGCTTCACCGAGGTCTTTATTTGAAAAACTCCTGTCAAATACTCCTTTATGCTTTCCAGAAAATTCTACATTATTTCCTGTCAACAATATGTCATTCACATATATTTATCAGAAATGTTGTAGTGCTCCCACTCACTTTCTTGTAATTACAGGCTTCACCACAAGTCTGTATAAAACTATATGCTTTGATCAACTCATCAAAGCGTATATTCCAACTCTGAGATGCTTGCACCAGTCCATAGATGGATCGCTGGAGCTTGCACATTTTCTTAGCACCTTTAGGATCGACAAAACCTTCTGGTTGCATCATATACAACTCTTCTTTAAGAAATCCATTAAGGAATGTAGTTTTGACATCCATTTGTCAGATTTCATAAAATTTGGCAATTTGCTAACATGATTTGGACAGACTAAAGCATCGCTACGAGTGAGAAAATCTCATCGTAGTCAACACCTTGAACTTTGTCAAAACCTTTTTCGACAAGTCTAGCTTTGTAGATAGTAACACTACTATTAGCATCCATCTTCCTCTTGAAGATCCATTTATTTTATATGGCTTGCCGATCATCGGGCAAATCAACCAAAGTCCACACTTTGTTCTCATACATGGATCCCATCTGAGATTTCATGGCCTCAAGCCATTTCACAGAATCTGGGCTCATCATCGCTTCCTCATAGTTCGTAGGTTCATCATGGTCAATTAACATGACCTCCAGAACAGGATTACCGTACCACTCTGGTGCGGATCTCACTCTGGTTGACCTACGAGGTTTGGTAGTAACTTGATCTGAAGTTACATGATCATCATCATTAGCTTCCTCACTAATTGGTGTAAGAGTCACAGAAAAAGATTTTTGTGATGAACTACTTTCCAATAAGGGAGCAGGTACAGTTACCTCATCAAGTTCTACTTTCCTCCCACTCACTTCTTTCGAGAGAAACTCCTTCTCTAGAAAGGATCCATTCTCAGCAACAAATATCTTGCCTTAAGATCTGTGATAGAAGGTGTACCCAACAGTTACTTTTGGGTATCCTATGAAGACGCACTTCTCCGACTTGGGTTTGAGCTTATCAAGATGAAACTTTTTTACATAAGCATCACAACCCCAAACTTTAAGAAACGACAGCTTAGGTTTCTTGCTAAACCACAGTTCATAAGGTGTTGTCTCAACGGATTTAGATGATGCCCTTTTTAATGTGAATGCAGCTGTCTCTAATGCATAACACCAAAATGATAGTGGTAAATCGATAAGAGACATCATAGATTGCACTACATCAAATAAAGTACGGCTATGACATTCGGACACACCATTACGCTGTGGTGTTCCAGGTGGCATGAGTTTGTGAAACTATTCCACATTGTTTTAATTGAAGACCAAACTCATAACTCAAATATTCGCCTCTGCGATCAGATTGTAGAAAGTTTATTTTCTTGTTACAATGATTTTCCACTTCACTCTGAAATTCTTTGAACTTTTCAAATGTTTCAGATTTATGTTTCTTCAAGTAGATATACCCATATCTTCTCAAATCATCTGTGAAGGTCAGAAAATAACGATACCCGTCGCGAGCCTCAACACTCATCGGACCTCATACATCAGTATGTATTATATCCAATAAGTCAGTTGCTCGCTCCATTGTTCTGGAGAACAGAGTCTTATTCATCTTTTCCCATGAGGCATGGTTCGCAAGAATCAACTGATTCATAATCAAGTGATTCCAAAAGCCCATCAGCATGGATTTTCTGCATGCGGTTTACACCAATATGACCTAAACGGCAGTGCCACAAATAAGTTGCACTATCATTATTAACTTTGCATCTTTTGGCATCAATATTATGAATATGTGTATCGCTACGATTGAGATTCAACAAACCATTTTCATTGGGTGTATAACCATAGAAGGTTTTATTCATGTAAACAGAATAACAATTATTCTCTAACTTAAATGAATAACCGTATTGCAATAAACATGATCAAATCATATTCCTGCTCAATGCAAACACCAAATAACACTTATTTAGGTTCAACACTAATCCCAAAAGTATAGGGAGTGTGAGATGATGATCATATCATTCTTGGAACAACTTCCAACACACATCGTTACTTCACCGTTAACTAGTCTATGTTCATTCTACAACTCCCGTTTCAAGTTACTACTCTTAGCAACTGAACTAGTATCAAATACCGAGGGGTTGCTATAAACACTAGTAAAGTACACATCAATAACATGTATATCCAATATACCTTTGTTCACTTTGCCATCCTTCTTATCCGCCAAATACTTGGGGCAGTTCCGCTTCCAGTGACTAGTCCCTTTGCAGTAAAAGCACTTAGTCTCAGGCTTAGGTCCAGACTTGGGCTTCTTCACTTGAGCAACAACTTGCTTGTCGTTCTTCTTGAAGTTCCCCTTCTTCCCTTTGCCCTTTTCTTAAAACTAGTGGTCTTGTTAACCATCAACACTTGATGTTTTTCTTGATTTCTACCTTCGTCGATTTCAGCATCACGAAGAGCTTGGGAATCATTTCCGTTATCCCTTGCATATTATAGTTCATCACGAAGTTCTAGCAACTTGGTGATAGTGACTAGAGAACTCTGTCAATCACTATCTTATCTGGAAGATTAACTCCCACTTGATTCAAGTGATTGTAGTACTCAGACAATCTAAGCACGTCCTTACTGCTTGAGCTATTCTCCTCCATCTTGTAGGCAAAGTAATGTCAGAGGTCTCATACTGTAATGCCCTCAATGCGGCTATATCTCCCACGTGTCGAAGCACGACTTAGAGGCATAACCGCATTGAAAGCAAAGTCGCAAGTGAGGTAATCTTCACACAATCCATGTAATACATAAGGGAAAGAGATACATAGTTGTCTTACAATCGCCACGTCACACAATACATGGATACAACATTACATCAACCAGATACACACAAGGTCCGGCTACGGAACCAAAATAAAAGAAGACTACCCCAAAACTACACAGATCCCCGATCGTCCCGACTAGGCTCCACTACTGACCAACTGGAAACGGAAACAACATAACGAACACAATCTTCATCGCGCTCCTCCTTGAGCTCAATTGCGTCACCTGCACGTTATCATCGGCACCTGCAAGCTAGTTTTGGAAGTATCTGTGAGTCACGGGGACTCAGCAATCTCACACCCTCGCGATCAAGACTATTTAAGCTTATGGGTAAGGTAAAAGTTATGAGGTGGAGCTGCAGCAAGCACTAGCGTATATGGTGGCTAACATACACAAAAGAGAGCGAGAAGAGAATGCAAGGCACGGTCAAGAAACTATGATCAAGAATTGATCCTAGAACAACCTACGTCAAGCATAACTCCAACACCATGTTCACTTCCCGAACTCCGCCGGAAAGAGACCATCACGGCCACACATGCTGTTGATGCATTTTAATTAAGTTAAGTGTCAAGTTCTCTACAACCGGACATTAACAAATTCCCATCTGCCCATAACCGCGGGCACGGCTTTCGAAAGTTCAAATCCATGTAGGGGTGTCCCAACTTAGCCCATCACAAGCTCTCACGGTCAACGAAGGATATTCCTTCTCCCAGGAAGACCCGATCAGACTCGGAATCCCAGTTATAAGACATTTCGACAATGGTAAAACAAGACCAGCAAAGCCACCCAAATGTGCCGACAAATCCTGATAGGAGCTGCACATATCTCGTTCTCAGGGCACACCGGATTGTCCAAGGTTCTGGTAGGCCAGCACATAGTTGCCCCTGGTGGCCACCGGCAGCTGACAGGTTGGATGTAATGCCCTCGATGTGGCTATATCTCCCACGTGTCGAAGCACGACTTAGAGGCATAGCCGCATTGAAAGCAATGTCACAAGTGAGGCAATCTTCACACAACCCATGTAATACATAAGGGAAAGGGATACATAGTTGGCTTACAATCGCCACTTCACACAATACATGAATAAAGCATTACGTCACACAAATACAGTCAAGGTCCGACTACGGAACCAAAATAAAAGAAGAACCCCAAATGCGACAAGGTCCCCGATCGACCCCAACTGGGCTCCACTACTGATCAACTAGAACGAAACAACGCAAATGACAAGATCTTCATCGAGCTCCTCCTGAGCTTGGTTGCGTCATCTACACGGTCTCATCGGCACCTGCAAGCTGGTTTTGGAAGTATCTGTGAGTCACGGGGACTCAACAATCTCGCACCCTCGCGATCAAGACTATTTAAGCTTATACGTAAGGTAAAAAGGTATGAGGTGGAGCTGCAGCAAGCGACTAGCATATATGGTGGCTAACATACGCAAAAGAGAGCGAGAAGAGAAGGCAAGGCACGGTCGATAAAACTATGATCAAGAAGTGATCCTAGAACAACCTACATCAAACATAACTCCAACATCGTGTTCACTTCCCGGACTCCGCCGGAAAGAGACCATCACGGTTACACACGCGGTTGATATATTTTAATTAAGGTCAACTTCAGGTTTTCTACAACCGGACATTAACAAATTCCCATCTGCCCATAACTGCGGGCACGGCTTTCGAAATTTCAAGTCCCTGCAGGGGTGTCCCAACTTAGCCCATCACAAGCTCTCACGGTCAATGAAGGATATTCCTTCTAGCGGGAAGATCCGATCAGACTCGGAATCCTGGTTACAAGACATTTCGACAATGGTAAAACAAGACCAGCAAAGCCGCCCGATGCGACGACAAATCCCGATAGGAGCTGCACATATCTCGTTCTCAGGGCACACCAGATAGGTCAAGCTACGCGTAAAACCAACCCTCGAGTTGCCCCGAGGTGGCCCCGCAGGCTGCCCGTTTCGGACCAACACTCAGAGGAGCACTGGCCCGGGGGGGTTTAAAATAAAGATGACCCTCGGGGTTGTGAAAACCCAAGGGAAGGTTATAGGTTGTTAGCGCAAATGGTAAAACCAAGGTTGGGCCTTGCTGGAGGAGTTTTATTCAAGGCGAACTGTCAAGGGGTTCCCATTATTACCCAGCCGCGTAAGGAACGCAAAATCCGGGAACATAACACCGATATGACGGAAACTAGGGCGGCAAGAGTGGAACAAAACACCAGGCATAAGGCCGAGCCTTCCACCCTTTACCAAGTATATAGATGCATTAATTAAATAAGAGATATTGTGATATCCCAACAAAATAACCATGTTCCAAACATGGAACAAGCTCCAATCTTCACTTGCAACTAACAACGCTATAAGAGGGGCTGAGCAAAGCGGTAACATAGCCAAACAACGGTTTGCTAGGGCAAGGTGGGTTAGAGGCTTGGTTCAACAATATGGGAGGCATGATAAGAAAGTGGTAGGTATCATAGCATAGGCATAGCAAAAGAGCGAGCAACTAGCAAGCAAAGATAGAAGTGATTTCGAGGGTATGGTCATCTTGCCTGAAATCCCACAAGGAAGAAGAACGAGTCCATGAAGAAGACAAATGGACGGAGTCGAACGGATCCTCACAACTCCGGAACGGACCGAAGCTAACGCGAGAAGCATCCCGGAAAGAAGCAAACAACATAGTAAACAACCATCACATCAACATGGCATGATGCACAACCAAGTATGATGCATGTCCGGTTTAATGAAGCATGGCATGCCAAAGTGCACAAACAAAACTACAAATTAAGTGGAGCTCAATATGCAACTCGTTGCATATTGACGGAACACCACATCAATTATTTAGTTCTCTCTCGTTTAGGTACCCAAAAATATTAAATGTTGTTAAACATGGCAAGAGATGAGGCATAACAAAACTACACCATCTAAACAATTTAAATGGGGCCGGATATAACAAATAACGAATCCGGTAAATCCCCATATGCATTTAGAAATTTGGTGCAACAACAATTTTAAACATTTTAAATGTTGTTATCATGATGCGGAGGACATGTTCAAGATTATGCAATTTTAATGAAAATGTTGATAAGAGCATTATGAAGCATTTTGTCATCATGGCAGAAACGAAAAGGGGTGCCACGACAACGATAACAATAACGGTGCCACGGCAACGTTCCGGTTCCGGTACTTGATTGAGATACCGATGCAAAGGGGAAGTGTGCGGATGCGTGCAAAAGATGGTGGGGCGCTCCCGGGTACCGGGTGTCCCACGAGGTGGCGACAAGGAAACGACTGACAATTTGGACACGGTGCAAACATGACCATCCCAATCATCGCAAGCATTCTTTCACGGACGTCGTCTCGGGGTTATACCTTCGAAGCGTGCAATCGGGATGGTTCAGGTTCGTCGAGGGAAGTAGAGGAAGTAGTTGTACAATTGGACCACGGTGAGGGTAGTTGTACATGTAGGCGGTAGACGAACTTGACGGTTCCGTTACCCGGTTCCTTGGAGATGGAAGTAGTCGTACATGTTCCGTAGATGTTCATGTCATCGGTGTCATGGTACTTGGGGTCTTCAGAGTCTCCGGTCCCGTTCTTGCGACGGCAGTCATTCACGTTTGTTCGGAGAGGTACTAGACGCACCCCGGATCTGTAGTCGTACATGCACGTAGATGAACTTGGCGGGTCCTCGTCGTCCTAGTACTTGGTGTTATTTCTGGTTCGGGGATCATTTTAGGTGTCGGGCATCAAGGTCTCCGGCCGTAGTGGTACTTGGTGAATCCCGAAACGGTCTTGGCGTCTTCGCGCGTAGGGGTACTTGTTCGTTTACTTCACGGTCTTGGCGGATCCACGTGATGGTAGTGGTACTCGCGAAGAGGTACACGACGGTCATCATGTAGATGTTCACGTGTCTTCGGTGACACCAGGATGCATCTTGGCCGTCTCGTCTCGGTCTTCAATCCAAAACGAAGCAAGGCAAAAACTCGGGGCGGTGGTACTCGACTCGGCCAGGGGCAGCGCTGGGGATGACGAGTTGCTGCTGAGCACGGGAAGTCGACGCGGGGCTGTAGCAGAGGGACTCAGGTGAACTTGCCAGGTCAAGGCGAGGTCACCGGCAGCAGGGGTTGTGACACGAGCGGCGGCCTCCTGCTGGTCACGGACGGCGGTGTTACAAAAGGGGCAGCGGCAGCAGGGCTCGGGATCCCACATCCAGATCGAGCGGGGTGAGGGATCTGCGGTCGGGAGGCTCGGGCGAAGGGCAGAGAGGAGTGACAAGGCGGGGCAAGGGCCGGCGACGAGGCAAGGCAACGAAGGGAGCCTGCGAGGAAGGAAAGGGAGACGAGCACAGGAAGATGGGCGGCTCTGGCCGGTCGTCAGGGTCGCGGAGGACGGTGGGGAGGCGTCGCAGGCCTGCTGATCAGGAGCTCGAGGTGACCGGGTTGGAGAAAGGAGGGCAGGTAGGGAGGACGAGGGGGAGAGGGAAAGAGGTAGTTGCACTGTGGACCAGGGAGGACGACGACTGCGGGCGCGGGGCCTCGCTCCTCCCCCTGGCGATGCAAGGAAGAAGGAGGGGATCGAGGGTGATGGCTTCTGGCGGCGGCGATGGGAACGAGGAAAAGAGGGAGAGAGGCTGCGAGGGAGATGGGGGAGTCGGGCTAGGTTTAGAGCAGTTAGCTGGGCCGGCTGGATGGGCCTAAGTGGCCAGCTAGGTTGGGCCTCTCTTTTCCCTCCCCTACTCTCTTTTAAAAGCAGAAAAGCAAGGAAAGAAAGGAAGAGAAAAATAAATGAGTGGACAACAATTTGGGCATGGGGATAATTTTCCCGAACTCACAAAAATACGCTTGTTTCGAGAAAATATAAAAGGCCAAGATTGGAAGATGTAAATTCAAACTCATTTGAATTTAATTCAAATGGGTTTGAACTAGGACTAGGTTTAGGAAGTGTCCAAAAATGTTGATAATTTAGGTGGAGCTCCCGAAAATGATGAATGGATATATGGGCAAAGTTTGGAGACCAAGAATTGAGATAACAAAGGCATGGGATATTTGCAAGTGTGTTATGGTTAATTCCAAAAGAATGGAATATTAAATAATAGCTCCATAATTATTAGGAGGATATGTTATATAGAGAAATCACCAGGTGAACTCCCTCGGTTTAAATGGACTGAAAATCCATACGATTTATTTATTTGATTTGAGATGCAAAGATTAAAGACATGATGATATGATGCAAATGCTCATGATGCAAAGATGAAAACGATGAACCAAACAAATCACACGATGAAACCCGGAAACCCTGGAAGGCATCTGAAGCTCCGGTCTTGGGGCGTCACAACACTCCACCACTACGAGAGGATCTCGTCCCGAGATCTAGGATGACACCGGAGGGAAACAAAAGAGGAGAGAAGAGGTAAAACTAAGTTGCTTCTTTGACAAACAAGTGAAACCAGAGAACCTTGAGAGGTTGAACAGATTGAAAGAAAGAATGTCATGAAGAAGAACAAAGTTGAAAGCACTCCGGTAGGAAAGAGTAACAAGGAAGAAACAAATTCGGACAGCACTCCGGTTGAAAAGAGATGCAAGGCTTGATAAGGCGAAAAGAACTTGAGTAGATGACACAACACTCCGGTTAAAAGAAGACAGAGAAGGCATAATAATGATATAATTTGGAGAGCACTCCTGTAGAAAAGAGAAGAAAGCTTGATAAGATGAAAAGAAATTGAAGGGATGACACAACACTCAGGTTGAATGAATTAGCAAAGGAAAGAACATGATCTTGACAAAACAAGATGATGGGTCGAAGAGAGCAACATCACAATGCCTCAGGAAGAAAGAAATAGACGATAGATAAATGAAAAAGAAGGAATTGAGAAGAAAATGACAACTTCTGCCACAAATGATCTTGGAAGGCACCCTTCCAAGAAGGTTAAAACGGAGTTGTTGGGAAAGACCAACGACAAAACGAATAAGTTTGTAGTGGGCTTATGGAAAAACATCTCAAAACTACGAGGTGAAATTTTGCCACTAACGGAAACGATAAATTGGATTGATATGAACAAGGAGACGAGAAGATTATTTCACCAGGAGGATAAACGAAGAACTTGGGTCATTTATGAGCACCATAATAGCAACAATCCTTAGGGAAAGCTTTAGGTGAAATATAACCCAAGATAACTCCAACGAAGAGGTTGATGAATTTAAAACATCTCATTCTTAACAACATGTGAATCATGAAACATGAACTCAGATTATCAAGACTGACATAATACCACCTCTAATGATACGGTAGAAAGAATTGCAGTCCGGATTGCAAAACGAAGAATGATTGAGCTCCTCTGAAAAGAATCTTGATGAACACTTGGAGAAGGAATTAAATCCTTGGTGAACCATCATGTAGAACCTTCATGAAGAACTCCGGTAACAAAAGGATAACGAAAAGAAAGAGAAGTTAAAAACATGAGGTGAAACCTTGCGATGATTTAGATGGATCCTCGCTACGAGACAAAAGATAGATCTTGAAACTCCGGGAAAATAAAAGATGAAACAATTTTAATCAAGAAGTTGATGAGTCTCCGGAATAGGGAATTAATCACTTGGGTGAACCAAGAATAAGAATTACGTTATGCGTATCCTTCACCAATTTAAATTGATGACAAGCAACGGATTTGACATACTACTTATTCCCGTAGAAAGGACTAAGATAGATATTGCGCAAACTTGAAGAGGCCTTCAACGAACCACCGGTAGGATTTCAAAGAACGAAATAATGGATATGATAACGAAGGAAGAAGAATCTTGGAAGAACCACCGTAAATTGAAAACGATTGAAGAAAAAAAGGATGAATCGCCGGTAAGGATTAGCAAATGAACGAAGGTACTTGAGACAAACTAGATACATGAGAACGAAGGGATTACGAACTGATTATAGATCACTTGAACGATGCACCGGTAAGATTTAGAGAAAGAGAGCTGAAAGCTGAGAATGAATAATCCTGAACTGATGGACTCCGGATAATCAAACTGAGAAGACTCTTGAATTGCTTCGGATGGGTGAAAAGAATTCTCACGATCGAAAACAATTATGAGAGGATGGCATAAGTCTAGCATCATGAATCTTTGAGAGAACGGATAAGATTGAGGAGAAACTCTTCTTCGGTCTTCAAAAATTGGAAAAGACGATGAGTAACACCACCGTGAATTGTTGAGACACTCCGGAATAAAGAAGAATAGAAAAGTTGAACCAATGATGAAAAGAATTTGTAATATCTTGGAGAAAGACATTCGACTGATGATAAATCATTCTTACGTCAAACTTCGAAAAGAAATTTTAGGATAGCTCCGGGAAAATAAGAAGAGTCAGGTAAGATCCTGGAAAAGACCTGTGGGTTAGGGCCCACTCAAAAGATACACCGTTGAAAAGATTACTTGAAAAGAGAGATTACACCAGTTGAATTAAAATGGCTTGAATGAGATACCCATCTCGAAAGAGCTTGAACGAATGCAGAGTGGAAACACGAATCTTCGAGATATCTTCAGCACTCCGGAACAACTAAATAGCGAGAGGTGAATGATTAAGAATTGCACCGGCATGAGAAAACATTGAAATGAGGAAAGGGTATGATCAACACCAAAAGGTTGATTTGAAACCGCCGGAGAAGAGAAGAAACAAAGAATGATAACTTGAAGCTCCATTAGAATCTTCATGAGCATCACCGGGTAAGAACATGAAGGAAAAGAATGGAGAGACTTCACATGAATCAAAGGATACTTGATTAAGAAATTTGAGTCCTTGAAAAAAACAAAGGGAGGGAGGGTGGGAAAAAACAAAGACAATTTGGAATGGGTGAAATGAACACCGTTGAGAAATTAAGAATTGATCTTGCGGATGTTGAAATGATCGGATCCACTTGAAGAGAAGCACACCGGTTGAACAAGATTGGCATAACAATCTCGATTATCAAGAGGGATTAGTATTCACATAGGAGTATGAGAACACCGTTTAGGAAAGGTATGGAATCAACATTTGACTTCGAAGCAACTCGAAAACCACAACTCAAAACAAACAAAGGATTGGCTTGCAGAATAAGCCGGAACAAACATATGATAGAGATTTCGTCCGAAGTTTTCGTGGTGGGGCCTACACGGGCTCGATCGTACAGCACCATCATGTACAAGGCAGTGCACATGACATACGAAGCGTCCCCGAGTCAGCATAGCCAAGGACTCTTTAAGACACAACGAGACCACTGTAAAACCGACCGTGAATAGGCGGACCACTAGACGTCGAACCCCAATTTCATATCATACATTTGTCGGAAAGATATCCTAAGAGCTACT
The DNA here is from genome assembly GCF_002162155.2 of Triticum dicoccoides. Lineage (NCBI taxonomy): Eukaryota > Viridiplantae > Streptophyta > Magnoliopsida > Poales > Poaceae > Triticum > Triticum dicoccoides. The sequence continues at coordinate 338,788,502 of NC_041386.1, forward strand.
TCAATTCCCACTTATAAACTCCCAAAATTTTCCCGGTTATGTAATCAGGTGTTGGGGATACAGGGGAAGCATAAAATCTCACCCAAAACTAACAAATCCTACATCCAGTTGTATCCATCCTTCAACACATAACCAAGAACCCTTCGGAAATCGTCTACCTCAACCTTCGAAAAGCATCCGTTATACGAGTTATGGCAATACTCCTGAACTCCCGCCCCAGTACTGGGTGGCGTCGAGGTTATCTCACCAACAACTGCATAAAAGAGATTTTCGATGTCGGCGAAACTAAACTCAGGTATTCCAGAACTGCAACGATAAAATTGTGACAACAACACCTCGAAGCTTAACTCCCTGGGACACTGCCACGACCCCTAAATGTCAGGAGGCACCAAGAACAATGTTCTCGTCACAAATCGATCGGAACGATTCCAAGATACCCGCGTGATCCTAAATTTTTTTAGTGAAATTTGAGAAGAGAAGAGTCAAAACTCTACATCAGGATGCCTTACCAGAGGGATGAAGGGACTGGGGAGTAAAAAGAATTCCTAACTCTCCGATATATAATTCCTAAATGACTCAAAACATTTTTCTAGACTCAACAACACCAGCTAATTCGATCAAGCAGGGGGGCTCCTAAGGTCGGGGAAGGCTCTGATACCAACTTGTAACGCCCTCGATGCGGCTATATCTCCCACGTGTCGAAGCATGACTTAGAGGCATAATCGCATTGAAAGCAATGTCGCAAGTGAGGCAATCTTCACACAACCCATGTAATACATAAGGGAAAGAGATACATAGTTGGCTTACAATCGCCACTTCACACAATACATGAATAAAGCACTACATCACACAAATACAATCAAGGTCCAACTACGGAACCAAAATAAAAGAAGAACCCCAAATGCGACAAGGTCCCCGATCGACCCCAACTAGGCTCCACTACTGATCAACTAGAACGAAACAACGCAAAGGACAAGATCTTCATCGAGCTCCTCCTGAGCTTGGTTGCGTCATCTGCACGGTCTCATCGGCACCTGCAAGCTGGTTTTGGAAGTATCTGTGAGTCACGGGGACTCAGCAATCTCGCACCCTCGCGATCCAGACTATTTAAGCTTATAGGTAAGGTAAAAAGGTATGAGGTGGAGCTGCAGCAAGCGACTAGCATATATGGTGGCTAACATATGCAAAAGAGAGCGAGAAGAGAAGGCAAGGCACGGTCGATAAAACCATGATCAAGAAGTGATCCTAGAACAACCTACGTCAAACATAACTCCAACACCGTGTTCACTTCCCGGACTCCGCCGGAAAGAGACCATCATGGTTACACACGCGGTTGATGTATTTTAATTAAGGTCAACTTCAGGTTTTCTACAACCGGACATTAACAAATTCCCATCTGCCCATAACCGCGGGCATGGCTTTTGAAAGTTCAAATCCCTGCAGGGGTGTCCCAACTTAGCCCATCACAAGCTCTCACGGTCAACGAAGGATATTCCTTCTAGCGGGAAGACCCGATCAGACTCGGAATACCGGTTACAAGACTTTTCGACAATGGTAAAACAAGACCAGCAAAGCCGCCCGATGCGCCGACAAATCCCGATAGGAGCTGCACATATCTCGTTCTCAGGGCACACCGGATAGGTCAAGCTACGAGTAAAACCAACCCTCGAGTTGCCCCGAGGTGGCCTCGCAGGCTGCCCGTTTTGGACCAACACTCAGAGGAGCACTAGCCCTCGGGGTTTAAAATAAAGATGACCCTCGGGCTCGCGAAAACCCAAGGGAAGGTTATAGGTTGTTAGCGCAAATGGTAAAACCAAGGTTGGGCCTTGCTGGAGGAGTTTTATTCAAGGCGAACTGTCAAGGGGTTCCCATTATTACCCAACCGCGTAAGGAACACAAAATCCGGGAACATAACACCGATATGACGGAAACTAGGGCGGCAAGAGTGGAACAAAACACCAGGCATAAGGCCGATCCTTCCACCCTTTACCAAGTATATAGATGCATTAATTAAATAAGAGATATTGTGATATCCCAACAAAATAACCATGTTCCAAACATGGAACAAGCTCCAATCTTCACCTGCAACTAACAACGCTATAAGAGGGGCTGAGCAAAGCGGTAACATAGCCAAACAACGGTTTGCTAGGGCAAGGTGGGTTAGAGGCTTGGTTCAACAATATGGGAGGCATGATAAGCAAGTGGTAGGTATCGTAGCATAGGCATAGCAAAAGAGCGAGCAACTAGCAAGCAAAGATAGAAGTGATTTTGAGGGTATGGTCATATTGCCTGAAATCCCGCAAGGAAGAAGAATGAGTCCATGAAGAAGACAAACGGACGGAGTCGAACGGATCCTCACAACTCCGGAACGGAACCGAAGCTAACGCGAGAAGCAACCCGGAAAGAAGCAAACAACATAGTAAACAACCATCACATCAACATGGCATGATGCACAACCAAGTATGATTCATGTCCGGTTTATTGAAGCATGGCATGCCAAAGTGCACAAACAAAACTACAAATTAAGTGGAGCTCAATATGCAACTCGTTGCATATTGACGGAACACCACATCAATTATTTAGTTCTCTCTCGTTTAGGTACCCAACAATATCAAATGTTGTTAAACATGGCAAGAGATGAGGCATAACAAAACTACACCATCTAAACAATTTAAATGGGGCCGGATATAACAAATAATGAATCCGGTAAATCCCCATATGCATTTAGCAATTTGGTGCAACAACAATTTTAAACATTTTAAATGTTGTTATCATGATGCGGAGGACATGTTCAAGATTATGCTATTTTAATGAAAATGTTGATAAGAGCATTATGAAGCATTTTGTCATCATGGCGGAAACGAAAAGGGGTGCCATGACAACGATAACAATAACGGTGCCACGGCAACGTTTCGGTTCCGGTACTTGATTGAGATACCGATGCAAAGGGGAAGTGTGCGGATGCGTGCAAAAGATGGTGGGGCGCTCCCGGGTTCCGGGTGTCCCACGAGGTGGCCACAAGGAAACGAGTGACAATTTGGACACGGTGCAAACATGAGCATCCCAAACATCGCAAGCATTCGTTCACGGATGTCGTCTCGGGGTTATACCTTCAAAGCGGGCAATCGGGATGGTTCAGGTTTGTCGAGGGAAGTAGAGGAAGTAGTTGTACAATTGGACCACGGCGAGGGTAGTTGTACATGTAGGTGGTAGACGAACTTGACGGTTCCGTTACCTGGTTCTTCGGAGACGGAAGTAGTCGTACACATTCCCTAGATGTTCATGTCATCGGTGTCGTGGTACTTGGGGTCTTCGGACTCTCCGGTCCCGTTCTTGCGACGGTAGTCATTCATGTTTTTTCGGAGAGGTACTAGACGCACCCCGGATCTGTAGTCGTACACGCATGTAGATGAACTTGGCGGGTCCTCGACGTCCTAGTACTTTGCGTTATTTCCGGTTCGGTGATTGTTTTAGGCGTCGGGCGTCGAGGTCTCCGGCCGTAGTGGTACTTGGTGAATCCCGAAACGGTCTTGGCGTCTTCGCGCATAGGGGTACTTGTTCGTTTACTTCACGGTCTTCGCGGATCCACGTGATGGTAGTTGTACTCACGAAGAGGTACTCGGCGGTCGTCGTGTAGATGTTCACGTGTCTTCGGTGACACCAGGATGCATCTTGGCGGTCTCGTCTCGGTCTTCAATCCAAAATGAAACAAGGCAAAAACTCGGGGCGGTGGTACTTGACTCGGGCAGGGGCAGCGCTGGGGATGACGAGTTGCTGCTGAGCAGGGGAAGTCGACGCGGGGCTGCAGCAGAGGGACTCCGGTGAACTTGCCGGGTCAAGGCAAGGTCGCCGGCAGCAGGGGCTGCGACACGAGCGGCGACCTCCTACTGGTCGCGGACGGCGGCATTGCAGAAGGGGCAGCGGCAGCAGGGCTCGGGATCCCGCGTCCAGATCGAGCGGGGTGAGGGAGCTGCGGTCGGGAGGCTCAGGCGAAGGGCAGAGAGGCGTGACAAGACGGGGCAAGGGCCGGTGACGAGGCAAGGCGACGAAGGGAGCCTGCGAGGAAGGAAAGGGAGACGAGCACAGGGAGATGGGCGGCTCTGGCCGGTCGTCCGGGTCGCGGAGGACGGTGGGGAGGCGTCGCAGGCCTGCTGATCGGGAGCTCGAGGTAACCGGGTTGGAGAAAGGAGGGCATGTAGGGAGGACGAGGGGGAGAGGGAAAGAGGTAGATGCGCTGTGGACCAGGGAGGACGACGACTACGGGTGCGGGTCCTCGCTCCTCCCCCTGGCGATGCAAGGAAGAAGGAGGGGATCAAGGGCGATGGCTTCTGGCGGTGGCAATGGGAACGAGGAAAAGAGGGAGCGAGGCTGCGAGGGAGATGGGGGAGTCAGGCTAGGTTTAGAGGAGTTAGCTGGGCCGGCTGGATGGGCCTAAGTGGCTGGCTACGCTGGGCCTCTCTTTTCCCTCCCCTACTCTCTTTTAAAAGCAGAAAAGCAAGGAAAGAAAGGGAGAGAAAAATAAATGAGTGGACAACAATTTGGGCATGGGGATAATTTTCCCGAACTCACAAAAATACGCTTGTTTCGAGAAAATATAAAAGGCCAAGATTGGAAGATGTAAATTCAAACTCATTTGAATTTAATTCAAATGGGTTTGAACTAGGACTAGGTTTAGGAAGTGTCCAAAAATGTTGATAATTTAGGTGGAGCTCCGGAAAATGACGAAAGGATATATGGGCAAAGTTTGGAGACCAAGAATTGAGATAACAAAGGCATGGGATATTTGCAAGTGTGTTATGGTTAATTCCAAAAGAATGGAATATTTAATAATAACTCCATAATTATTAGGAGGATATGTTATATAAAGAAATCACCAGGTGAACTCCCTCGGTTTAAATGGACTGAAAATCCAAACGATTTATTTATTTGATTTGAGATGCAAAGATTAAAGACATGATGACATGATGCAAATGCTCATGATGCAAAGATGAAAACGATGAACCAAACAAATCACACGACGAAACCTGAAAACCCTCGAAGGCATCTGAAGCTCCGGTCTTGGGGCGTCACATTGGACCAACACTCAGAGGAGCACTGGCCCGGGGGTTTAAATAAAGATGACCCTTAAGTCTGCAGAACCCAAGGGAAAGAAAAGGCTAGGTGGCAAATGGTAAAACCAATGTTGGGCCTTGCTGGAGGAGTTTTATTCAAGGATAACTGTCAAGGGGTTCCCATTATAACCCAACCGCATAAGGAACGCAAAATCAAGGAACATAACACCGGTATGACGGAAACTAGGGCGGCAAGAGTGGAACAAAGCACCAGGCATAAGGCCGAGCCTTCCACCCTTTACCAAGTATATAGATGCATTAATTAAATAAGAGATATTGTGATATCCCAACAAAATATCCATGTTCAACAAGGAACAAACTTCAATCTTCACCTGCAACTAGACGCTATAAGAGGGGCTGAGCAAAGCGGTAACATAGCCAAACAACGGTTTGCTAGGACAAGGTGGGTTAGAGGCTTGACATGGCAATATGGGAGGCATGATAAGCAAGTGGTAGGTATCGTAGCATAGGCATAGCAAAAATGCGAGCTACTAGCAAGCAAAGATAGAAGTGATTTCGAGGGTATGGTCATCTTGCCTGAGATCCCGCAAGGAAGAAGAACGAGTCCATGAAGAAGACAAACGGACGTAGACGAACGAATCCTCACAAACGCGACGTTATCGGAACCAACCCGAAGAAGCAACACCGGAAAGAAGCAAACAACATAGTAAACAACCATCACATAAACAACATGGCATGATGCACAACCAAGTATGATGCATGTCCGGATTAATGGGGCATGGCATGGAAAAGTGCACAAACAACACTACAAATTAAGTGGAGCTCAATATGCAACGAGTTTAATAATATGCAACTTTGGGTAGTGTTGTTTAATAATAAGTGCGGCGGCGGCGGCAGGGACAAGTCCCTAGATTTTAGGGTTAGACTAGAATATATAGCGAGAGGATATTTGGGTAGGGGCTATCTCATCCCTCCGATCGTAATTGGGCGGTCGAAAAAATAGTCTAGGGAGGCGAAATAAGAAAACGATGATGTTTTGTAGATGTTTGGGGATGATCCGGACCCAACGGTGACGACTGCCCGGGTCGGGTCCGGGGAAGTTTCGGATGCGCACGAGAGGTCTATGCACGGCGCAAAGAGGGGTAGGCTGGGCCTAGGTGGACTGTGGAGAGCGGGTTGGTCTGAGAGAAGAGGGGAGAGATGCAGCCCAACAGGGTTTTCGGAGACCGAAAACGTCCGACGTTAGACCGGCTATAATGCCGCTATAGATAATCGTTGGGGTGTCAAACGAAATCTGAATGCGATGAAACTTGGCAGTCGGCTTATCTACACTATAACAACACCACATGCCAACTTTCAACCCAATCCGAGAACATTTTACGGCCACTTATAGAATACTATTTCGGACATGCCGCAGGTGTGTGCAAGTGTGTCTGGGCTTAGAACGGACAACAGACGGAACTGGGGGAAACTCGGACGAATGCAAGTTTTGAAAACATGCAGATGCAATGCGGGTGATGACATGGCAAGATGCAACATGCAAGCAAATAACAAGGCAACAACAGCGAATGACTGGACGACACCTGGTGCAACAGTCTCGGGGCGTTACAACACTCCACCACTACAAGAGGATCTCGTCCCGAGATCTAGGATGGCACCGGAGGGAAAACGGAAGAGGAAGACGAGAGGTAAAACTAAGTTGCTTCTTTGACAAATGAGTGAAACCAAAGAACCTTGAGAGGTTGAACAACTTTGAGAAAAGAATACAACAGAGATGAATAAAGTTGAAAACACTCCGTTATAAAAGAGAAACAAGGAAGAACAAATTCAGGCAGCACTCTGGTTGAAAAGTGATATGAAACTTGATAAGATGAAAAGAACTTGAGCAGAGGGCACAACACTCTGGTTAAATGGATAAGCAAAGGAAAGAACATGATCTTGACAAAACAAGATGATGGGTCGACGAGAGCAACATCACAATGCCTCTGGAACAAAATATAGAACGGACTGAAAGTAACAAAGAAGAAAACAACATCTTCTACGTTGAATGAATTAGAAAGCGTCCTTAGAAATAAGGATTGAATGGAGTTGTTGAAAATCAACAACGAAAAGAACATGCTTGTTGAGGGCTTATGGAAAACATCTCAAAAACTTGAGGTGAAAACCTGCCACAAACGAAAACAATTGCTTGCTTGAGAGCGACGGAGAGATGAAAACATCTTTCATCGCGAGAATAGGAGGAAACTTGGATTATTGATAAGCACCCCAATAGCAACATTCCTTAGGGAAGGTTTTATGTGAAATATAATCCAAGATAACTCCAATGAAGAGATTGGTGGATTTAAAATATCTCATTCTTGACAACATGTAAATCATGAAACATGAACTCAAATTATGAAGAATGACATAGCACCACCTCAAATGATAAGGGAGAAACAATTTCATTCCGAATTGCAAGATGAAGAATGCTTGAACTCCTCTGAAAAGAATCTTGATGAACTTTTCGAGAACGGATTAAGTCCTTGATGAACCATCATGTAGAGCCTCCATGAAGAACTCCGGTAAAAGAATGATCAAACGAAAGGAAAGAGAAGTTGAAAACACAAGGTGAAGCCTTGTAATGATATATATGGATCTTAAGAAAAGATGAATCAAGGGAAACCGAGAATTTGATGAGCCTCCGGAATAAGGAATTAATCCCTTGGATGAAACAATAATAAGAATTACGTTATGCGTATCCTTCATCAATTTAAATTAAAGACATTCCACGGATTTGGCATACCACTTATTCTCAAAAAGGATTGAAAAGAGATATAGCGCAAACTTGAGAAAGATCTCCAACGATCCACCGGTAGGATTGAAACAATGAATGAATTAATATGATAACGAATGAAGAAAACTCTTGACCGAACCACCGTAAGAATTGAAAAAAACGAACAAAGAAAAGATAAAGAAACACCTGAAAGAATTAAAGAATGAATGAAGATACTTGACAGAATTCAGATACATGAGAACGAAGAGATCACGAGCTAATAAGAGAATACTTGAATGATGCACCGGTAAGATTTGGAGAACGAGAGCTGAAAGCTGGAGTGAATAAATCTGAGATGATGGGCTCCGGATGATCAAACTAAAAAAACTCATGAATTGCTCTGGATGGGTGAAAAGAATTCTCACAATCACAAACAATTATGAGAGGATGGTATGAAGCTAGAACCATGAATCTTGAGAGAACGGGCCAAGATTTGAGAGAAACTCTTCTTCGCCTTCAAAATTCGAGAATGATGCCAAGAAACACCACCATGAATTGTTGAGATACTCCGGGATGACGAATAGAAAGGTCGAACCAATGATGAAAAGAATGTGCAAGATCTTGGAGAAGGCATTTGACTGATGATAACTCATTCTTACGTCAAACTTGGAAAGGAATTTGAGAGTAACTCCGGAAAAATAGAAGAGTCACGTAAGATCCTGGGAAAAGACCTGTGGGTTAGGGCCCAATCAAAAGAAACACCATAGAACGATTACTAGAAAAGGAGATTGCACCGCTTGATTTAAATGGCTTGAAAGAGATAACATCCTCGAAAGAGTTTGAACGGATTTAATGAGATACCATCTTCTGAGATATCTTCAGCACTCCGGAACAATTGAATAGTGAGAGGTGAATGAATATGAGGTGCACCGGCATGAGAAGGTATTTGAAACAAGGAAAATGATATGATCCACAAAGCTTGAATTGGATCCACCGTAGAAGAAAAGAGAACGAAGAATGATGGACTAGAAGCTCCGTTAGAATCTTCATGAGAATCACCGGATATGAACATTGAAAGAAAAAAAAGAAGAGACTTCACATGAATAAAAAATGGATACTAGATTAAGAAATCTGAGTCCTTGAAGAAAAGGGTGGGTGGGCGGGAAAACAAAGGCAACTTGGGATGGATGAAATAAACAACATTGAGAAGAACTGATAATTGATCTTGCTGATGTTGAAATGATCGGGTCCACTTGGAGAGAAACAAGCCGTTTGAAAAAGAATTAGCATGACAACCTCGATGATCAAGAGGGATTAGTGTTCACATAGAAATATGAGAACACCGTTTAGGAAAGGTATGGAATCAACACTTGACATCGAAGCAACTCGAATACTACAACTCAAAACAAAAACAAAGGGTTGGCTTGAAGAATAAGCCGGAACAAACATATGATAGAGATTTTGTCCGAAGTTTTCGTGGTGGGGCCTACACGGGCTTGATCGTACAGCACCATCATGTACATGGCAGTGCACATGACATACGAAGCGTCCCCGAGTCAGCATAGCCAAGGACTCTTTAAGACGCAACGAGACCACTGTAAAACCAACCGTGGATAGGCGGACCACTAGACATCGAACCCCAATCTCATATCATGCATCTGTCGGAAAGATATCCTAAGAGCTACTTGAATTCCCACTTATAAACTCCCGAAACTTTCTGGTTTTGCAATCAGGTGTTCGGGTTACAGGGGAAGCATAATATCTCACCCAAAACTACACAAATCCTACATCCAGCTATATCCATCCTTCAACACATAACCAAGAAACCTTCGGAAATCGTTTACCTCAACCTTCGAAAAGCATCCGTTATACGAGTTATGGCAATACTCCCGAACTCCCGCCCCAGTACTGGGTGGCGTCGAGGTTATCTCACCAACAACTGCATAAAAGAGATTTTCGATGTCGGTGAAACTCACGTATTCCAGAATTGCAACGATAAAATTGTGACGACAACACCTCAGAGCTCAACTCCCCGGGACACTGCCGCAACCCCTAAATGTCAGGAGGCACCAAGAACAATGTTCTCGTCACAAAACCATCGGAATGATTCCAAGATACCCGCGTGATCCTAAATTTTTTTTAGTGAAATTTGAGGAGAGAAGAGTCAAAACTCTACGTCAGGATGCCTCACCAGAGCGACGAAGGGACTGAGGAGTCAAAAAGAATCCTACTCTCCGATATATATAATCCTAAATGACTCAAAACATTTTTCTAGACTCAACAACACCAGTGATTCGATCAAGCAGGGGGGCTCCTAAGTCGGGGAAGGCTCTGATTACCAACTTATAACGCCCTCGATGCGGCTATATCTCCCATGTGTCGAAGCACGACTTAGAGGCATAACCGCATTGAAAGCAATGTCGCAAGTGAGGTAATCTTCACACAATCCATGTAATACATAAGGGAAAGAGATACATAGTTGGCTTTCAATCGCCACGTCACACGATACACGAATATAACATTACATCAACCAGATACACACAAGGTCCGGCTACGGAACCAAAATAAAAGAAGACTACCCCAAATGCTACACAGATCCCCGGTCGTCCCGACCGGGCTCCACTACTGATCAACTGGAAACGGAAACAACATAACAAACACGATCTTCATCACGCTCCTCCTTGAGCTCAGTTGCGTCACCTGCACGATATCATCGGCACCTGCAAGCTGGTTTTGGAAGTATCTGTGAGTCACGGGGACTCAGCAATCTCACACCCTCGTGATCAAGACTATTTAAGCTTATGGGTAAGGTAAAAGGTATGAGGTGGAGCTGCAGCAAGCACTAGCATATATGGTGGCTAACATACGCAAAAGAGAGCGAGAAGAGAATGCAAGGCACGGTCGAGAAACTATGATCAAGAAGTCATCCTAGAACAATCTACGTCAAGCATAACTCCAACACCGTGTTCACTTCCCGAACTCCGCCGGAAAGAGACCATCACGGCTACACACGTTGTTGATGCATTTTAATTAAGTTAAGTGTCAAGTTCTCTACAACCGGACATTAACAAATTCCCATCTGCCCATAACCGCGGGCACGACTTTCGAAAGTTCAAATCCCTGCAGGGGTGTCCCAACTTAGCCCATCACAAGCTCTCACGGTCAATGAAGGATATTCCTTCTCCCAGGAAGACCCGACCAGACTCGGAATCCCAGTTACAAGACATTTCGACAATGGTAAAACAAGACCAGCAAAGCCACCCGAATGTGCCGACAAATCCCGATAGGAGCTGCACAGATCTCATTCTCAGGGCACACCGAATTGTCCAAGGTTCCGGTAGGCCAGCCCAGAGTTGCCCCTGGTGGCCACCGCAGGTTGGACCAACACTCAGAGGAGCACTGGCCCGGGGGTTTAAATAAAGATGACCCTTGAGTCTGTAGAACCCAAGGGAAAGAAAAGGCTAGGTGGCAAATGGTAAAACCAATGTTGGGCCTTGCTGGAGGAGTTTTATTCAAGGCGACTGTCAAGGGGTTCCCATTATAACCCAACCGCATAAGGAATGCAAAATCAAGGAACATAACACCCGTATTGTAACATCCCAAAATTCTAAATTTTGGAATGTTATAATAAATAGATAGATTTGATTGATTGTTTGATTGATTGTGTGAAATTGAGTGAAATTCGAAACCTTTTTGAAAGTTAAATGAGAGGGAATAAAAGGACTTTCCCAAACTTTCATTTTGCATTCGTGATCTCCGTGAATTCAAATTCTTTTCACCACGAAACCCTGGAGAGAAGATGACATGACTTCTTCCATTTATTTAAATGACAAGGGGTGTTGAAAATATTTGAATTTCATTTGCGAACATTTCCAATTCTGAAACTTTATGCAACTCAATGATTTTCATGAGAGAAGATAAAACGACTTCTTCAAATTATATGAAATATGAGTTGGGAGTTTCAAAGAAACTCAAATTTAAAATCCAGTTGAAATTATTTTTCAATTTGGGTTATTTGAGTTTTTATTCAAATTAATTTCTCCAAAAATAAAATATATGGAAATTAGGGTAACATGATTCCCTACAATAGAAAATTGGAGAAAAATTAATTTGAAATCATTTTGCTATTTTTAAAATGATTTTTTATTGGATTTTATTAGAGCAGGAGAACTCTTTGAATTATTAGAATTTGTATGTATTTTATTTAATGCTAGAAAAATGTCCATGTTGTAGAAAATCTTTTTCTGAAAATTTAGATATATTATATGCTTATATAATATTTTTAATTATTTCGTTTTTATTATTTTGATTGTGTGGAAAAATGTTATAAAAAAAACTTCGGACCGACGAGACCGGGCCGGCCCAGTTCGCCAGGCCACGGCCCAGCTGGCCCACGCCGCTCGTCCCCGTGCTCGAGACGAAGTCCCGAGCCAGCACGCCAGTGCCGCCGCCGTGCTTCGCCCGACCACTCCCGCCGCCGCCTCTCCTGCCCCCTCGCCCAAGCCACGGAGCCGACCACCCCTATATAAGCGCCGCCTCCGCCGCCCCTCTCTTCTCTCTCCCGCCGCCTGCTGCCGCATCGCCGTCGCCGGCGCCCGCATCTCGCCGCCGCCGGCGAGATCCGCCACGACCGCCGCCTACTGCTTGCCACCGCCCCACGCCGCTAGCAGACGCCGCCTGCACCGCCGAAGCCCGCCGCTGCCACCTCGCCCCGATGGCCGCTCCGGAGTTCGCCGCCGGTCGGATCCGCTCTGCCTCCGTCAAAAACCGCCTCCTGGTTTTTTTTGTTGAAACCCGCCTCACCGGTATAAACCGCCGAAAAACCCTCCCCGGTTCTTTTCTAGTTCGGTTTTCTGTTATAGATCGGTTTATTAATTAGGTTTTGGTTATTTTGCGAGCGTTCGTTAGTTAGGGTTCTCTAGCGAACGATTTCGTTCGGTAGTGTCCGGTAGCGAACGTTCGCTATTTAGATTTGTTTTCTTCTTTTTTCTGTTTATTTATGTCAGGGGCCTATTCGTGATTAACTTTCTTTACAGTTTAGTCCCTGAATTTCAAACGATCATTACTTTTCACTCGTTTGTCCAAATCCAACGAAACCAACGGCCACGTCTTCGTTATGATCCCCTCTATCCATTAAAGCAACTCAACCATGTTTTTGAAAGTTTTAAAATTTGAATTAGATCAGATTTAGATTTAAACTTTGTTTGATCACAACCTGAGTTTCGTAGCTCCGATTTAGTTGATTCTTTTTGCAAATCGAAGCTCTTGACTTAAACTTTCTGATAAGGCCAAATTCACATAATTTTGGTACTGTTAGAAATTGTTTTGTGTTGCCAGAGTTATTTGTTTGGTTTTGATGTTTTTCAAATTGTCTTCTTCGTTCTTTTTGATCTTTTGAGTGATTGCTTATGTGTGGTTACTATTGCTTGCTTACGATAGATTGACCGGAGTGTGACGAGTAGAACTATCAAGAGTTATGAGTGCGAATCATCTTCATCAACATTGCAGGCAAGTTCACACTATCATATCCCTTTCATACCCAGTTTTTATGCATTAGTTTCACCCTCAAACATTGCATGAGTAGGATTGATAACATGTGGGTATTGGGAAGTAGTTGATGAGGTAGGAACCTACTGCCCTGCATTCAAACCTTTGGAGTTACTATTACATTATGCTTATATTGCCATGCTATGCTCGTAGACGTGGATTGGGTTTGAGAGTATTTCATGACAGATGTGAGATTGTTAATTAATGGTTTAATTAAGGTGGCAACTTTAACACACATTTGGGTGGATTGAGGCACCTGGGTATTCCAGCGATTACCTGTCTAGGCACCTGGGTATTCCAGGATTCCTGTTTTTTTATGTACCGCCACCCAGGCTCAATGGGATCATGAGACTATTCATGCTAGAAACTTCCGTGTGCAGCCACAAGCTACTATGGGCTTTAGCATAGTTGACTAAGTCGTGCGAACTCTTATAGTGGTAGACTAGCAGATGTAGTGGATGTAGGTGGTATGGTATACCCATCGTAAGGTGCTAGCGCTTCTGAAAGACTATGTCTCGGTCATCCGTTTCTCAAACACCATGTAGTGTGAGAAATCCAACAGAGGAGATCGAGTCTTGTGGGGAAAAGTGCGCAAACCTCTGCAGAGTGTATAAACTAATCATGGTTAGCCGTGTCCCCGGTTATGGACATCTTGAGTATCTAGTACTTGGATTATCATGTGAATCTCATCATGTTACTTTAATTTAAGTTTGTTGGGTTTAATGATGTTACTTAATTGGGATTGAGAATGTTGTCAACCATTCTCAATGTTCAACAACCACCATGATGGTTAAATAAAATTTATTCCTTTGCAGTAGGGAAAAATTGGCTTTTCGCAAAAACATATAACCATAGAGCTTTTCCACCAGCCATATATGCATGTAGTGATAGCCATTGTTCATCATTCTCTATGGTGTGAATTTGCCAGTACATTCAATGTACTGACCCTCTGTGGCTGCAATGTCTCATGTTGCAGGATTTCTTACGACAAGTAAGTGATACGTTAGGGTTACGATTTCTACACTCAACTTTGCCGTTGGTGTTGATGGGAATCCACAACCTTGTTACTTCCGCTTTTTGGATTGAGGTAATAGTATTTACATTACTTTACACATGTGATTTACCTCTGTTATAAATCCTCGAGTACTGTGTGTGTTAGCATACCGATCCAGGGATGACACTTAAGCACAGAGAGTTGATCCATTCGGGTCAGGTCGCTACAAGATGATATCAGAGCACATGTTGACTGTAGGACGTGACCCCTAGAAACTGGCAAGCCCATAGGAAAGATTTTCTCTACAACTTCATTTTCAAAAGATCTTTTACTTCTCTTCTCTTCTGAGCTTATTCGAAAATTCCTTTTTAGTGAGACTATACCCTTTTTCCCTTTGGATCACTCAAAGATTCGACGGATGAGACCACTCCAAGAAGTACAAGATATTGGACAACTAAGACCGCTTCGGAATGAAGAGGATTTTATCTGAATAATGGAAACTACAATGGTTGAAGACCGAAGACAAGGAGAATTTGAAGGCTCTGAAGAATTCCCAGATTTGTATGACCTAGCAAGGCTACCCTTATGGAACTTGGCAGGCTATGAAAGTTGTCAATACCCGAGATCAAGGTGTATCGGAGAAAGACTGAAACAAGGAGCATGAGAACTCGAAGTTTTGTCAAAGAAAACCCTAAGGTAGGAGATATCAACTAGGGAATGATAGCTCATGGGAATGACAAGAGCAGAAACACGGTTATCTGTGATGTCATCGCCCGCTGATGCTATTGTCACCATGCTGAGTTAAGGATGTAGTTTTAACCTTAGCTGGTGTATCACCAGGATCTAGAGTGTTACATCAAGAAGTTAAGATGGACCTACAAGAAGCAGTATTTTGACAAGGAAGTATTTCATGAGGAACTCAGGACCTAGAAACTGAAAGTAGCCAAGCTAGAGGAGCAAAACCTTGAGATACCGGAGATTCATCAGGAACTAAAGGACAGAGGACATGGTTCATGCCAAGGATGTTGAAACCTAGAAGTTGGAATGAAACTACAGAATATTAAAGGATGTCACGAGAGACTTCGCATCAACAGAGATGATCTGGCAGAAGGATTTGAGAAAGACAAGCATGATCGAAAGAAGCCATCGAAGACAGGAACAAGACTTGAAGAGTTTGGCGACATTGACCTTTAAAAGACCAAACCCCTGTTATATACCTACGTTAGATGCGAAGATTGTGAGTTTTCATTTGTTTGATGTTTTTCGACAGCCACAATAAAATCTGCCTTTTCAAAACTTTTGTTTGCATTGTGTGTATCCCTCTCTATCTCTCTTATCTCACCCCAAACCCTTGGACCCAATAGAGGATGAATGGAGATGAGCTTTCTGGACCGATGAGTCAGTTGGAGATAGACCGATGGATTCAGAACATGGAGGATCACATGGAGAATAACCCTATAGTTGGACATGATATGACCCAGCATGCTCTTCAGTGCTTTGAAAGAGGTGCTGCTACTTGGTGGAGGATGTACCAACCCATCAATGGATGGTAAGGAGTAACCACTTGGAAAGAATTTAAGTTGACTTTGCAAAGATCTCACCTTGTGTCCCAAAAGTTGAAGCCTTATGGAAAGGATATGAAGAAACCTTGTGCATGCAAGATTTGTGGAGAAATAGGACACACCCATAAAGAACACAAGGATGAATGCCCTAACTGTGAAGGAAGTCACCCAGTTGAAGAATGCCCAATTAGGCAGATTACTTGTTTCTTGTGTGAAGGGACTACCCACTATCCTGCTCAGTGTCACATTTACCCCATGGTACAACGAACCATCCAGCAGAAGAAAGAACTAATGAAAGGAGCCCTCATGGAAATTTTATAAGAAGTTGTGATGAATGAAGAGATGAGGACACGCCTCAAGAAGACCTGAGTAAACCCTGCACTAAGTCTTGCTATTCATGTGGAGAAGAAGGACACATCTCCCAAAATTGTTTGAATGGGGATCTAGTAGAATTCCCGACAGAGGAAGTAGAATATGACCCACGGGAAATAGAAGCCCTGATTGGAATGGAAAAGTCTAGGAAGAGAAACCGATTGGAGCGGGACCTGAGTCATATCACCTGTTACAGGTGCAAGGAGTCAGGGCACTACCTCAACAATTGCCCAAAAAGGAAACCTCGATACTTGTCAGAAGTAATATGTTTTAGTTGTAATGGAGCAGGGCACTTTTCCAGAGAATGCCCCAAGGAGAAGGAAACTTGTGCTAGATAGTTGAGTATGCAACAAAAGAAATGGAGTAGTAGAAGTGAGAACATTTTCTTTTATATTGAGGTGTTGAGTTGAGACATGTAATGGAAAAGCGAGAGATTGTAATCAATTGAGAGTGAATAAAGTTAGCATCGTTGGTACTGATATGTATTTTATGAGTTGTTACTCTATGAAGAAGGATTTGACCATTTCTGAGGATATGAGAAATATGGTCTATGGAAGATTTGTGCATTTTAAGGGTGGTAGTACCCTGTAAGAACCCTTGACCCCTGGAAAAGATAAGGATACTCCACTGAGTGGATTTCAGACAAAATGAATACGAGTTTTGTCTCGATATGTGTGATACCCCAAGAGTATGTGGGAGACCGTCAATTGTTTGGACCAAATGTGATCAAGGAGTCAAAAGAGAATGTTAAGTTGATTCGAGATAGACTGAAGGTAGCTCAGTCCAGGCAGAGGAGATATGCAGACTCAAAAACTCAAGGAGGTAGTCTATGAGATTGGAGACAGAGCATGTCTTCGTCCCCTCTGCGAGGAGTTAAACGATTTGTAGTTAAGGGAAAGTTAGCCCCGAGATTTGTAGGACCATACTGAGTTTTGGAGCGTATGGGAGAAGTGGCCGACAAGTTGGAGTCACCCGAAGGACTGTCAGGAGTTCATGATGTGTTTCACGTTTCCCAGTTGAAGAAGTTCCATGCAGAGATGGCCAATATTACCCTGTAAGGACGCTTGACCCTGGAAAGGATAATGATGTTCCACGAAGTGGAATATGGACTTCATAAGTATAAGTTTTTATCTCGGTATGAGGGATATCCCATGAGGATGAAGAGATAAATTACTATTGGATATAAAGGAGGTATGATGCCGGAAATATGGATCAATGGAAACTCCATGATGAGTCTGAGTAATCATGTCCTAGTTTGGTGCCAATAGAAGGAAGTAAGACAGTACAATTGGATGGATTTAAGAATACTAGGAAGTTGGAAGTTGGAATAATGATCAGTTGCCCGATGATAAGTTCAAGGACTACAAGTGATGAGATGGGCCATAACCCACATGCCCCAGGACCTGCCAAGAAGCAAGCACATTCTTGCTGAAGGAAAAACCCTGGAGGAAGATACGACGTTTATCGGCAGACAATTTTATAGGAGTAACGCAAAACTGAGAGTTGTGAAGGAACGATAGATATTTGTTTGACTTGCAGAATCAATGGATTATTCCGAACGCAGTTCGTGGACAAGAGAAATTCTGCAATGCTTGTGAGGATGACCGAGTGTTAGAATGCGAGATGCGCTAAACCGTATACAAGGTAATGATTTGGGTGCGGGATAGATTGATCACCATACCGACTTACTCTTATTGTTCGCCTTGCTATATGGGATGGTAAATCTGAGTGACTTACCTATAGTAGAGCGCCGACGATCAAAACTTTGCTTAAAACTTAGAATGGTATAAGTATTTTTCCCTTGTACAAGGCAGCTTTGCCAACCGTAGGTTATACAGTGAGGATCAACCCAGACCCATTTCCTGCAGGAGAAACCCTAAATTGTTGACCACCATGAGAGATATCGATAGTTGATTAGTATTGGCGCCAGACTCGTCATGTAAGAAGACCCAGTCTCGGAAGAACCTTACCTAGATGAAAGACAGAAGAATTGTGGTAAAGGTTATGCCACTACCGGAAGAGCCCGGATAAGGAATTATCCTGAAGATCCAAGAAGACTAACACTGTTAACAATAAAAATGGAGTATATGAGTTTTGATGGAACCGTAACAATGCTTCTAAGGGTGGTAGCACCCCAGAGCCTGGAGATGATTGATGAAATTTTGAAGAGACCCCGAACCTAACCTATTTCTTCCTAGCCTCTCCGAATCTCGAGGACGAGATTCCTTTTAAGGGTTGTAGGTTTGTAACATCCCAAAATTCTAAATTTTGGAATGTTATAATAAATACATAGATTTGATTGATTGTTTGATTGATTGTGTGAAATTGAGTGAAATTCGAAACCTATTTGAAAGTTAAATGAGAGGGAATAAAAGGACTTTCCCAAACTTTCATTTTGCATTCGTGATCTCCGTGAATTCAAATTCTTTTCACCACGAAACCCTGGAGAGAAGATCACATGACTTCTTCCATTTATTTAAATGATAAGGGGTGTTGAAAATATTTGAATTTCAATTGCGAACATTTCCAATTCTAAAACTTTATGCAACTCAATGATTTTCACGAGAGAAGATAAAACGACTTCTTCAAATTATATGAAATATGAGTTGGGAGTTTCAAAGAAACTCAAATTTAAAATCCAGTTGAAATTATTTTTCAATTTGGGTTATTTGAGTTTTTATTCAAATTAATTTCTCCAGAAATAAATATATGGAAATTAGGGTAACATGATTCCCTATAATAGAAAATTGGAGAAAAATTAATTTGAAATCATTTTGGTATTTTAAAACGATTTTTTATTGGATTTTATTAGAGCAGGAGTACTCTTTGAATTATTAGAATTTGTATGTATTTTATTTAATGCTAGAAAAATGTCCATGTTGTAGAAAATCTTTTTCTGAAAATTTTGATATATTATATGCTTATATAATATTTTTAATTATTTCGTTTTTATTATTTTGATTGTGTGGAAAAATGTTTTAAAAAAACTTCAGACCGACCGGACCGGGCCGGCCCAGTTCGCCAGGCCACGGCCCAGCCGGCCCACGCCGCTCATCCCCGAGCTCGGGACGAAGTCCCGAGCCAGCACGCCAGCGCCGCCGCCGTGCTTCGCCCGACCACTCCCGCCGCCGCCTCTCCTGCGCCCTCTCCCACGCCACGGAGCCGACCCCCCCCCTATATAAGCGCCGCCTCCATCGCCCCTCTCTTCTCTCTCCCGCCGCCTGCTGCCGCATCGCCGTCGCCAGCGCCTGCATCTCGCCGCCGCCGGC
>NC_041386.1:338808770-338841095 GCF_002162155.2 Triticum dicoccoides
GTCGCTGCCACCTCGCCCCGACGACCGCGCCAGAGTTCGCCGCCGGCCGGATCCGCTCTGCCGCCGTCGAAAACCGCCTCCCAGTTTTTTTTTGTTGAAAACCGCCTCACCGGTATAAACCGCCGAAAAACCCGCCCCGGTTCTTTTCTAGTTCGGTTTTCTGTTATAGATCGGTTTATTAATTAGGTTTTGGTTATTTTGCAAGCGTTCATTAGTTAGGGTTATCTAGCGAACGATTTCGTTCGGTAGTGTCCGGTAGGGAACGTTCGCTATTTAGATTTTTTTCTTTTTTCTGTTTATTTACGTCAGGGGCCTATTCGTGATGAACTTTCTTTATAGTTTAGTCCCTGAAATTCAAATGATCATTACTTTTCACTCGTTTGTCCAAATCCAACGAAACCAACGACCACGTCTTTGTTATGATCCCCTCTATCCATTAAAACAACTCAAACATGTTTTTGAAAGTTTTAAAATTTGAATTAGATCAGATTTAGATTTAAACTTTGTTTGATCATAACTTGAGTTTCGTAGCTCCGATTTAGTTGATTCTTTTTGCAAATCGAAGCTCTTGACTTAAACTTTCTGATAAGGCCAAATTCACATAATTTTGGTACTGATAGAAATTGTTTTGTGTTGCAAGAGTTATTTGTTTGGTTTTGATGTTTTCCGAATTGTCTTCTTCATTCTTTCTGATCTTTTGAGTGATTGCTTATGTGTGGTTACTATTGCTTGCTTATGATAGATTGACCGGAGTGTGACGAGTAGAACTATCAAGAGTTATGAGTGCGAATCATCTTCATCAACATTGCAGGCAAGTTCACACTATCATATCCCTTTCATACCCAGTTTTTATACATTAGTTTCACCCTCAAACATTGCATGAGTAGGATTGATAACATGTGGGTATTGGGAAGTAGTTGATGAGGTAGGAACCTATCGCCCTGCATTCAAACCTTGGGAGTTACTATTACGTTATGCTTATATTGCCATGCTATGCTCGTAGACGTGGATTGGGTTTGAGAGTATTTCATGACAGATGTGAGATTGTTAATTAATGGTTTAATTAAGATGGCAACTTTACCACACATCTGGGTGGATTGAGGTACCTGGGTATTCCAGTGATTGCCTGTATAGGCACCGGGGTATTCCAGCATTGCCTGTTTTTTTATGGACCGCCACCCAGGCTCAAAGGGATCATGAGATTATTCATGCTAGAAACTTCCGTGTGCAGCCACAAGCTACTATGGGCTCTAGCATAGTTGACTAAGTCGTGCGAACTCTTACAGTGGTAGACTAGCAGATGTGGGGGATGTAGGTGGTACGGTCTACCCATCGTAAGGTGCTAGTGCTTCTGAAAGACTATGTCTCGGTCATCCGTTTCTCAAACACCATGTAGTGCGAGAAATCCAACGGAGGAGATAGAGTCTTGTGGGGAAAAGTGCGCAAACCTCTGCAGAGTGTACAAACTAATCATGGTTAGCCGTGTCCCCGGTTATGGACATCTTGAGTATCTAGTACTTGGATTATCATGTGAATCTCATCATGTTACTTTAATTTAAGTTTGTTTGGTTTAATGATGTTACTTAATTGGGATTGAGAATGCTGTCAACCATTCTCAATGTTCAACAACCACCATGATAGTTAAATAAAATTTATTCCTTTGTAGTAGGGAAAAATTGGCTTTTCGCAATAACATATAACCATAGAGCTTTTCCACCAGCCATATATGCATGTAGTGATAGTCATTGTTCATCATTCTCTATGGTGTGAATTTTCTAGTACATTCAATGTACTGACCCTCTGTGGCTGCAACGTCTCATGTTGCAGGATTTCTTACGACGAGTAAGTGATACGTTAGGGTTACGATTTCTACACTCAACTTTGCCGTTGGTGTTGATGGGAATCCACAACCTTGTTACTTCCGCTTTTTGGATTGAGGTAATAGTATTTACGTTACTTTACACATGTGATTTACCTCTATTATTAATCCTCAAGTACTGTGTGTGTCAGCATACCGATCCAGGGATGACACTTAAGCACAGAGAGTTGATCCATTCGGGTCAGGTCGCTACAGGTATGACGGAAACTAGGGCGGCAAGAGTGGAACAAAGCACCAGGCATAAGGCCGAGCCTTCCACCCTTTACCAAGTATATAGATGCATTAATTAAATAAGAGATATTGTGATATCCCAACAAAATATCCATGTTCAACAAGGAACAAACTTCAATCTTCACCTGCAACTAGAAACGCTATAAGAGGGGCTGAGCAAAGCGGTAACATAGCCAAACAACGGTTTGCTAGGACAAGGTGGGTCAGAGGCTTGACATGGCAATATGGGAGGCATGGTAAGCAAGTGGTAGGTATCATAGCATAGGCATAGCAAAAATGCGAGCTACTAGCAAGCAAAGATAGAAGTGATTTTGAGGGTATGGTCATCTTGCCTGAGATCCCGCAAGGAAGAAGAATGAGTCCATGAAGAAGACAAACGGACGTAGATGAATGAATCCTCACAAAGCAACATTATCGGAACCAACCCGAAGAAGCAACACCGGAAAGAAGCAAACAACATAGTAAACAACCATCACATAAACAACATGGCATGATGCACAACCAAGTATGATGCATGTCCGGATTAATGGGGCATGGCATGGAAAAGTGCACAAACAACACTACAAATTAAGTGGAGCTCAATATGCAATGAGTTGCATATTGACGGAACACCACATTCAAGTTATTTAGTTCGATCTTGTTTATGTACCCAACAATATTAAATGTTGATTAACATGGCAAGAGGTGAAGCATATGAAAACTAACTATCTAGTCAAGTTTAAATGAGGCCGGAAACAACAAACAACAATTCCGAAAAATCCTCATGTGCATATTAATGGATTTGGTACTGTTCTACCCTAAACCATATTTTATATTTGTTAGACATGCAAAGTGATGCCACCATGTTAAACTAGGCATTTTTGTACCCCATTTACATATAAAGTTTATTAAGTTTGGAGCTGCGGTTATTTAGTTATGAAATAAATCATTTTAGCATGGCATAGGAGCAAATTTAACCAAACAACATTTTAAACATTTCAAACATGGATGAAAGTTGCATATTATTAAACTAGACAAAATTCTAAGCAACTTTCATATATAATTTATTTAGATCCGATGCACGGTTGTGAAGTTATTAGATGCATGATTCTAGGGACTAAACTGCAAAACAGTTATTTCAGGAAAAAGCTAAATTTGTAGCAGCAGGAAAAAAACAGGACGGGCTGCATTGGGTTGAACTGAGATGCTCACCACGGGCCAGGCCCAGTCGGGTGAGAGGGGCAGCTGGGCCGCGGTCAATCGGGCGAAGGGGAGGTGGCCCACGCGGGAAATCACAGGGGAGCCGGTTGGGCCTTTCTCGGCGCGGTTCCTGGGCCTTGCTGGAGACGCTGGCCTCACGCGGTCGCTCACACGCTCGACCAAGCGATGCAGTCAGCAGCGGGAGAAACAGGGGCGCAGGTCAACGCACGCGGCACGACGCGGCAGGAGCTCCGGCGAGGCGGTCTCGGCGAGGACCGATCGGAACGGGACTGGGGCGGCGGGATCTGGCGGATCTGGGCGCGGGGATGGAGCTCCAGCGGCGTGACTTGGGCTCCATGGGGGGCAGCGGCCGATGCTGTTGACTGAAGAAAGAAAAGCAGAAGAGGATTCAGAGGGGAAAAGCACGGGGAGGAAATAGAGAGAGGCGGTGGCCTTGGACCTGTTGGCTCAAGGAGAGGTCAGAGGAGGACGTGGGGTCCTGCTGGTGCTGCTTCCCATCACCAGCGGGGACGGCTGGCTTGATCCGCTTTGGGTTGAGGAGCTCCTCTCATTTGGGTTCGAGCGGGGCAGGGAGGAGGAAAACGCTCGGACAGGAGGCGGCGGCTGCGGGATGCCTCAGGCTCCTCTGGTTTGATGTGCAGCAGATGCGGGAGGCGAGACGAGGCTGGATTGGGTGGATCGAGGGAAGGGGGGTGGTTGGTTCGGTGGCGAAATCGAGGAAGGGAAGGAGACGGCGCTGGTTGGGCAAGTGGATCGGGGTGGATCCCGATGGGGATTTGGGAGATAAGTGCGGCAGCGGCGACAGGGACAAGTCCCTAGATTCTAGGGTTAGACTAGAATATATAGCGAGAGGATATTTGGGTAAGGGCTATCTCGTCCCTCCGATCGTAATCGGGCGGTCGAAAAAAATAGGCTAGGGAGGCCGAATAAAAAAACGGTGATGTTTTGTAGATGTTTGGGGATGATCCGGACCCAACGGTGACGACTGCCCGGGTCGGGTCCGGGGAAGTTTCGGACGCGCACGAGAGGTCTATGCACGGCGTAAACAGGGGTAGGCTAGGCCTAGGTGGACTATGGAGAGTGGATTAGTCTGAGAGAAGAGGGGAGAGATGCAGCCCAGCAGGGTTTCCGGAGACCGAAAACGTCCGGCGTTAGACCGGCTATAATGCCGCTATAGATAATCGTTGGGGCGTCAAACGAACTCCGAATGCGATGAAACTTGGTAGGCGGCTTATCTACACTATAACAACACCGCATGCCAACTTTCAACCCAATCCGAGAACATTTTCCGGCCACTTATAGAATACTATTTCGGACATGCCGCGGGCGCGTGCAAGTGTGTCTGGGCTCAGAACGGACAACAGACGGAACTGGGGGAAACCCGGACGAATGCAAGTTTTGAAAACATGCAGATGCAATGCGGGTGATGACATGGCAAGATGCAACACGCAAGCAAATGACAAGGCAACAATAGCGAATGACTGGACGACACCTGGCGCAATGGTCTCGGGGCGTTACACATACCTCTCGACACAGGCATGAGTATGAAATACCAATTTCACCTCTTGGAACATCTTATATGCTCCGTGGCGTTCAAAACATTTTTGAAGTCCCGGTTCTAAGCCATAAAGCATGGTGCACTAAACTATCAAGTACTTATCATACTGAGCTTTTGTCAAAACATTCAAAACGTCTGCATCTGCTCCTGCAATAGTTCTGTCACCTAGCGGTGCATCAAGGACATAATACTTCTGTGCAGCAATGAGGATAATCCTCAGATCACGGAGCTAGTCTGCATCTTTGCTACTAACATCTTTCAACTTATTTTTCTCTAGGAACATATCAAAAATAAAACAGGGGAGCTAAACGCGAGCTATTGATCTACAACATAGATATGCTAATACTACCAGGACTAAGTTCATGATAAATTAAAGCTCAATTAATCATATTACTTAAGAACTCCCACTTAGATAGACATCCCTCTAATCATCTAAGTGATCACGTGATCCAAATCAACTAAACCATGTCCGATCATCACGTGAGATGGAGTAGTTTTCAATGGTGAACATCACTATGTTGATCATATCTACTATATGATTCACGCTCGACCTTTCGGTCTCAGTGTTTCGAGGCCATATCTGCATATGCTAGGCTCGTCAAGTTTAACCCGAGTATTCTGCATGTGTAAAACTGTCTTACACCCGTTGTAGATGAACGTTGAGCTTATCACACCCGACCATCACGTGGTGTCTCGGCACGACGAACTTTGGCAACGGTGCATACTCAGGGAGAACACTTTTCCCTTAAAATTTAGTAAGGGATCATCTTATAAAGCTACCGCCGAACTAAGCAAAATAATATGTATAAAAGATAAACATCACATGCAATCATAGTATGTGACATGATAAGGCCATCATCATCTTGTGCTTTCGATCTCCATCTCCAAAGTATTGTCATGATCTCCATTGTTACCGGCATGGCACTATGATCTCCATCATCTTGATCTTTTATCAATGTGTCGTCACATGGTCGTCTCACCAGCTATTGCTTTTGCAACTATTGCTATCGCATAACGATAAAGTAAAGCAATTACATAGCACTTGCATCTTATGCAAATAAAGAGACAACCATAAGGCTCCTGCCAGTAGCCGATAACTTTAACAAAACATGATCATCTCATATAACAATTTATATTTCATCGCGTCTTGACCATATCACATCACAACATGCCCTGCAAAAACAAGTTAGACGTCCTCTACTTTGTTGTTGCAAGTTTTACGTGGCTGCTACGGGCTGAGCAAGAAGCGTTCTTACCTACGCATCAAAACCACAACGATAGTTCATCAAGTTAGTGTTGTTTTAACCTTCACAAGGACCGGGCGTAGTCACACTCGGTTCAACTAAAGTTGGAGAAACTGACACCCGCCAGCCACCTGTGTGCAAAGCACGTCGGTAGAACTAGTATCGCGTAAGCGTACGCGTAATGTTGGTCCGGGCCGCTTCATCCAACAATACCGCCGAACCAAAGTATGACATGCTGGTAAGAAGTATGACTTGTATCACCCACAACTCACTTGTGTTCTACTCGTGCATATAACATCTACGCATAAAACTAGGCTCTGATACCACTGTTGGGGAACACAGTAATTTCAAAAAAAAATCCTACGCACACGCAGGATCATGGTGATGCATAGCAATGAGAGGGGAGAGTGTGTCCACGTATCCTCATAGACTGAAAGCAGAAGCGTTAGCACAACGCGGTTGATGTAGTCGTACGTCTTCACGATTCGACCGATCCAAGTACTGAACTCACGGCACCTCCGAGTTCAGCACACGTTCAGCTTGATAGCGTCCCACGAACTCCGATCCAGCAGAGCTTCGAGGGAGAGTTCCGTCAGCACAATGGCGTGATGACGGTGATGATGATGCTACCGACGCAGGGCTTCGCCTAAGAACTGCTACGATATGACCGAGGTGGATTATGGTGGAGGGGGGCACCGCACACGGTTAAAAGATCAATGATCAATTGTTGTGTCTCCAAGGGGTGCCCCTCCCCATGTATAAAGGAGTGGAGGAGGGGGAGGGCCAGCCCTCTCTATGGCGCGCCCTAGGGGAGTCCTACTCCCACCGGGAGTAGGATTCCCCTTTCGTAGTAGAACTAGGAGCCCTTCCAAGTAGTAGGAGTAGGAGAGAAGGAAAGGGAAAAGAGAAGAGAAGGAAGGAGGGGGCGCCACCCCTCCCCCTAGTCCAATTTGGACTAAGCATTGGGGGGCGCAGCCTCTCCTCTCTCTTTCCCCTAAATCCTAATAAGGCCCATATACTCCCCGGCGAATTCCTGTAACTCTCCGGTGCTACGAAAAATACCCGAATCACTCGAAACCTTTCCGATGTCCGAATATAGTCGTCCAATATATCGATCTTTACGTCTCGACCATTGCGAGACTCCTCGTCATATCCCCGATCTCATACGGGACTCCGAACTACCTTCGGTGCATCAAAACACATAAACTCATAATACATATCATCACCAAACGTTAACCGTGCGGACCCTATGGGTTCGAGAATTATGTAGACATGACCGAGACATGTCTTCGGTCAATAACCAATAGCGGAACCTGGATGCTCATATTGGCTCCTACATATTCTACGAAGATCTTTATCGGTCAAACCGCATAACAACATACGTTGTTCCCTTTGTCATCGGTATGTTACTTGCCCGAGATTCGATCGTCGGTATCTCAATACCTAGTTCAATCTCGTTACCGGCAAGTCTCTTTACTCGTTTCTTAATACATCATACCGCAACTAACTCATTAGTTACAATGCTTGCAAGGCTTATAGTGATGTGTATTACCGAGTGGGCCCAGAGATACCTCTCCTACGATCGGAGTGACAAATCCTAATCTCGAAATAGGCCAACTTAACAAGTACCTTCGGAGACACCTGTAGAGCACCTGTATAATCACCCAGTTACATTGTGACATTTGATAGCACACAAAGTGTTCCTCCGGTAAACGGGAGTTGCATAATCTCATAGTCATAGGAACATGTATAAGTCATGAAGAAAGCAATAGCAACATACTAAACGATCAAGTGCTAAGCTAACAGAATGGGTCAAGTCAATCACATTATTCTCCTAATGATGTGATCCCGTTAATCAAATGACAACTCATGTCTATGGTTAGGAAACTTAACCATCTTTGATTAACGAGCTAGTCAAGTAGAGGCATACTAGTGACACTATGTTTGTCTATGTATTCACACATGTATTATGTTTCCGGTTAATACAATTCCAGCATGAATAATAAACATTTATCATGAAATAAGGAAATAAATAATAACTTTATTATTGCCTCTAGGGCATATTTCCTTCAAATCAGTGCGGTGTCAAGCCGCAAGATGATTAAGTGGCAGCTATTCACCACATGGCAGACATTCCCTATAGAGAAGCCTACAGATGACACCCGTCCTGCGATGTATCAAGAGAATAGGTGCGGAGCTATCTAGATAGCCCGATAGGCCTTGTCGGGCGCCCAGTGATGTGACACTAAGCGGTGCATTTAATGCAATCTGTCAGCCCGCAGAGTTACGTATGATAGCACTATTTGCTATCATATCAGTGGATAATGACCACTTTGCCACTGTGGTGACCTCTTAATCTATAAAAGGAGGCCCAGGGCACTCGGAGGAGGGGTTAGAAGGTTGGAAATTTGACAACCCCAAGCCACCACACACACGTAGTCGCCACGGGCAAACCTTGTCGCGCAAGTGTACTACGCACCACCACATTCATTCTTCCATCAATCCACTAAAGCCGGAGTAGTGTCTTACGCCCCGCGTCGGCCCGAACCTGGGTAAATCGATTGTGGGCTCTTTGTCGCTCTACCGTACGCTGGTCTGCTCTTTGTGCAATGCGTCGTCCCCCTGTCGAACCAATAAGGGGCCACCCGGTCCCATAGGTGGCCTTGGAAATCCCGTGACATCTTTGGCCTGCCAGGTAGGGGGGCGCTTGCGCACATGACGAGGAGTCTCGAAATGGTCGAGAAGTAAAGATTGATATATTGGATGACTATATTTGGACACCGAATGAGTTTCGGGGGCAAACCTGAAAGTGTACGTCGTGCGTCATCTTCATCGACATTTTCATCCTCAACGGCGCCATCGACCATGACGCCCAAGAAGAAATCTGGCACCTCATCCCATCCATCCACCTTGAAGGCTCCTCCGCCGGCGGCTGATACGTCTCCAACGTATCTATAATTTATGAAGTATTCATGCTGTTATTTTCTCATTCTTGGATGTTTTACAATCATTTTATAGCAACTTTATATCATCTTTTGGGACTAACCTATTGACCCAGTGCCCAGTGCCAGTTGATGTATCGTAGAAAACCAATATCAAATGGAGTCCAAACACCGTGAAACTTTTTGTGGTTTTTTTATGGGCCAGAAGAATCCCGATGGGCCAAAGCAGCACCTGGGGGGTGCCCCGAGGGGGGCACAACCCACCAAGGCATGCCAGGCCCCCCTGGTGCACCCAGGTGGGTTGTTCCCACCTCGGTGGCCTCCCGTTCCCCTTCTTTGCACTATAAATTCTAAAATAATCTGAAACCCCTCAAGGTTAACCTAGATCAGAAGTTCCGCCGCTGCAAGGCTCCGTAGCCACCAAAAACCAATCTAGACCGGTTCTGGCACCCTGTCGGAGGGGGGAATCATCTCCGGTGGCCATCTTCATCATCCCGGCGGCCACCACGATGACGAGGGAGTAGTCCACCCTCGGCGCTAAGGGTTTGTACCAGTAGCTATGTGATTTATCTCTCTCTCTCTCGTGACCTATATCATGGGCTTTGTTAATATAGTCGGATCATATGATGTTGCTCCCCTCTATACTCTTGTTGTGATGAATTGAGTCTTTATCCTTTGAAGTTTTGTCTTGTCGGATTGAATATTCAGATATGAGAACACATGATATATGTCTTGCTGTCTGAATACTTGAGGTGACAATTGGGGTCTCTTATTGATTCACTTGACATATGTTATGGCATTCAACTCGCGGATTCCCGCGGTGATATTGGGGTAATCTATGCATAGGGGTTGATGCACGTTTTTATTATATTTTCTCTAATAGAAACTTTGGGGTCTCTTTATAGTTCTTTGTGTGGATTGAGTATTATGAATATGAATTTCCTTTGGTGTTATTCTAGTATGAACTCTAGGATAGATCAAATGGAAAAAATAGCTTTGCGTTATTTTAGTACGAACTCTTGAATAGATCGAACAGAAAAAATAGCTTTGAGGAGGTTTCGTACCCTACAAACAATTCCTATCTTTTGTTCTCCGCTAATAGGAACTCGGGAGTGATTCTTTGCTACACTTTGAGGGATAATTATATGATCCAACTATGTTAGCACTTTTGAGACATTGCGCTAGTGAAAGTATAGACCCTAGGCCTTGTTTTTAAGCATTGAAACTCCGTTTTTGTGCCCATTTACTATTTGTTACCTTGCTGTTTTTATTTATTCAGATTATAAAAATATATTTCTACCATCCATATTACATTTTTATCGCCATCTCTTCGCCGAACTAGTGCACCTATACACTTTTCCATTGTATTAGGTGTGTTGGGGACACAAGAGATTTCTTGCAGGGTTGTTTGAGAGAGACCATCTTCATCCTACACCTCTCATGGATTGATAAACCTTAGGTCATCCACTTGAGGGAAAACTGTTACTGTCCTACAAAACTCTGCGCTTGGAGGCCCAACATGTGTCTACAAGAATAAAGTTGTGTAGTAGACATCAAGCTCTTTTCTAGCGCCGTTGCCGGGGAGGTGAGTGCTTGAAGGTATATCTTTAGATGTTGCGATTGAATCTTTTGGTTTCTTGTTTTATCACTAGTTTGGTTTATAAAAGAAAACTACAAAAAATAGAATGTTGCATCATATTATTGATCATCTTTATAATATCTTTCTTGAAAATGATGGATCGGAAAATTATGCTCAATTGTTAGAAGAAGAAGTCAATAAACTGCTTGGCACAAAATATTTGAATGATGAGCATGATTGCAATGTTGTTAATAGAAATTGTTTGAATATCCAAAATGCTAATGATGATTGCACAAGTCATGCCAAAAATGTTTCTTATAAGCATGTCACTTTTTGCGGAGTGAATTTGGAGTGCCTTTGCACACCAAAAGGGAAGATAGATTTTGTAAGAAGCATAAATATTTAGAAACGAAAAAGTTGCAAGAGAGGCTAGATGATTGTGCTGAAAGATTTATTTTTTTGCCATCCTTGTGAACTTTGCAATGAATGTGGTCATTTAAATCTCCAATGCAATTTCTTTCATGATAAAATTGTGTCCAAAAATTGTGATAACTTGATTACCCTCGAGCATCATAAAGAGCTTAGTCTTCTTTTGGGGTATGAAGAAATGAACCGTATAACTAAGGGTATTCCAAAATTTAATCTTGAGAGATTTCTTGATTTTGATCTAGAGAAAATTTATATGTTTTGTACGGTAAATTGCATTGAGAATCCTTATATTGCCAATTATCTAAAGTTAATAAAACAAATGGAATATGAAGAGAGTACTAATGAAAGGGAAAATATTTCCCAATACTCTCCTAGTGTTTATTATGATGAATCAGGTAACGAGGAGGAGCTTCCTATCCAATCAATCTCTTCAACAAGAAGCTTGAAAGAATTAATTAAACCAACACATGATGTGGTGAAGAAGAAGAAAAGAAGAAAGAATAGAGGTAAAAGGGTATCTCTCCCAAATAATGTTGCTCCCATCACCATTGTGCCTCATGAAAGTGAATCAAATATGTTGATGGAGGATGATGGTATTGATGACAATTTTGTTATGCCTATTGCTTGGTGTGATGATTATTATTGGGAAGGCAACGATATCCCTTATGATCTTGAAAATCTTTTTAGCACTTGGTTGGAAGAATATGATAATAATGTTTGCTATACTATTGGTGCCATTCATGCTATTGATAAGAATGATTGTGATGATATGCAAAACCACAAGCTTGGGGATGCTATGTTTAATGAGTATGAAATGTTTGAAGATTTATTTGCTAGAAATAATGCTTGTCCTAAGCTTGGGGATGCTTTGCTTAATGAATATGATCCTTTGATTCCTTCTACTTTCGATAAGAAAAATTATTATGATGATAGCATGCCTCCTATTTATGATGATTACATTGATGAAAGTGGGTTTGGAAGAGTGTCAACTCTAGGTAGTAGTGATCCCACTATTTTGGAGGGTGTTGAATCTTATTATAATATTGATGTAAGTGGATTTGGAGAGGTCATGACTTTATTTAGTGATACATCCACTATTTTGGAAGAGGTTTCAATTGATTATGACAATGAAGTTGCTATCTATGATGATTATTATGATGACATCTATGCCCTAAAGAGTGATAAATCGTCTATGCTTGTGCATCATGAAAAGAGTGTTGTATGTGATGGTTATATTGTTGAATTCATTCATGATGCCTCTGAAAATTATTATGAGAAAGGAACTTATGCCCTTACATATCTCAAAAATATCAAGTTTCTTCTCTATGTGTTGATTGTTTTGAAGTTGCACTTGTTTTGCCTTCCTATGCTAGCTGATTCTTGTTCCCATAAGTTGTTTGCTCACAAAATCCCTATGCATAGGAAGTGGGTTAGACCTAAATGTGCTAGTCATATGCTTCATCATCCTCTCTTTACATTTCAATTCCTATCTTTTATGCGAGCATCATTAAAATCATCATGCCTAGCTTAAAAGGCATTGAAGAAAAGCGCTTGTTGGGAGACAACCCAACACTTTTACCTACTGTTTTGTGTGTTCACATGATTATGATACTGTAGTAATCATGTTTTATTGCTTTTGTTTCAATAAAGTGCCAACTAAAGCCTTTAGGATTTTGTTGGGTGATAGTTGCTTTGATCTTGCTGAAAAACAGAAACTTTTGTGCTCACTAAAATAATTCTAGTTTTAATAGAAGAGTGCTATTGAGTTGATTATTTTTTTTGAAGATTAATATACAAATTTCTCAGGTTTTCCTAGTTTTTCAGATTTTTTGGAGTAGCAGAAGTATGGTTTGAGTACAGATTACTACAGACTGTTCTGTTTTTCACAGATTCTGTTTTTAATGCATGGTTTGCTTGTTTTCTAGTTTCTATGGCTTATATTGCTTAATATAAATTGTAGAAATGATATGATACAGTAGGCATTGTGTGGAAACAATTATGAATCTTGTCTTTGACAGTACCAAAAGTGGAATGGTTTGCTCTTTATCATACTAACCTATCTCACAAAGTTCTGTTAAGTTTTGTGTGATTGAAGTTTTCAAGTTTTGGGTGAGATATCGATATGAGGAGAATAAGGAGTGACAAGAACCTAAGATTGGGGATTCCCAAGGCACCCCAAGGTAATATTCAAGGAAGATCCAAGCTACTAAGCTTGGGGATGCCCCAGAAAGCATCCCCTCTCTCGTCTCCAACATTATCAGTAACCTCACTTGGAGCTATGTTTTCATTCGTCACATGATATGTGTTTTGCTTGGAGCGTCAATTTATTTTGTTAGGATTTGCTTCATGTTATTTATAATAATGTTTTGCATCTTTTATTTCAATAAAAGTGGCAATGACAGCCTTTGCCATGGTTATTTTGCAAGTATACATGTTGCTGTTTGAAAACAGAAAGTTTACCGCTGTTGCAAAAATTCCCTAGAAAAGTTAGAATGTTATAAAATGTTGAAACTTTTTGCAAAATGAGATCTGATAAATTTTATACAGTGTGGTAAATTTTCATAATTTTTGGAGTTAGGGAAGTATTGATACTCTTGCATTCTTTATAGATTGTACTGTTTTGGCAGATTGCTGTTACGTTTGCATTGTTTGCATATGTTTGCTTGTCTAAAGATTCTATTTGAGGATAGGAGTATTAAATATGTAGAGTAATTTAGTATGCAATGTTGAATAATAATTTTAGTGATTTTCTACAGTAGAGAATGATAAGGTTTTTGCATTGGTTTATACTAACTTATCTCACGAGTTCTTGTTGAGTTTTGTGTGGATGAAGCTTTTGAGATTTAGGAAAACCATGCTATAAAAGGAATTAAGGAGACATTAAAGCTCAAGCTTGGGGATGCCCAAGGCATCCCAAGTTAATATTTCAATAATCCTCAAGAATCTAAGCTTGGGCATTCCCCGGTAGGCATCCCGCCTTTCTTCTCCAACAATTATCGGTTAGTATCGGTTGAGCCTAAGTTTTTGCTTCTTCACATGATGTGTGCTATCCTTGGAATGTCATTTTATTTTTCTTTTCTTGCTGTTTTAATAAAATACTTAGATCTGAAAGTTTTTAAATATAATAGAGTCCTCAAATAGTTTCCAGAGAGGCTAAGTAAGCGGCATTCACATCCCGTCAACGAAGCTCTTTTCTATGTCATTTACTCTTGTGCTTCACTTATATCCTATGAGTAAATTGTTGAATAAATTGAATGTCATGAAGTTGAAATCATATCATGCCTAGTGGTAGCTTCACATTGGGTTTAGAAAGTGAAATGTTTTGAGGCTTGACAATCACAATATTGGTCATACAAGCAATTCACGAATAATTAGTATAAGGAAGAGAACTTTCACATGCAAATACACTATCATAGAAATCTTTTGTGGTTGTGAGCCCCCCATCAAAATATTATATGCCAAAATTGTTGACGTTGGACAAGAAAGACAACGTAATGGTTTATGTTTGTTCATATTCACATAGAAGTTATATTGTCATAGATCCTTCAACATGTGGTGCTTGCCCCCCATCTTTGCTAGCCAAAAATTCCGCACCAAGTAGAGATACTACTTGTGCATCCAAAAACCCTTAAACCCAAATCTTATTTTCAAGAGTCCACCATACCTACCTCAGGATTGAGCAAGATCCTTCAAGTAAGTTGTCATCGGTGCAATAAGGCAATAAAAATTGCTTCTAAAAGTGTAAGATCATTTAGTGTAGGAGAAAATTGAGCGTTGTACGAACTTGTGATGGTAAAGCAATAAAAGCGACAGACTACATAATAAAGGTTGCTATCACAAGGGGCAATATAACGTGACGTTCTTTTGCAGTAAGGGATTGAGCATACAAACAAATAAGCGCATGGCAACCTCTGCTTCCCTCTACGAAGGGCCTATCTTTTACTTTTCAGTATTTACTTTTATGCAAAGAGTCAAAGTATTCCTCTCTATTCCTTTTTATTTTCTCTTTTGGTAAGCATCATGTGGTGAGGAAAGATCTAGGCACATATGTCCAGTTGAATATGGGTAGCATGAGTTATTATTGTTGACATAACCCTTGAGGTTAGTACGTTGGGAGGCAAAATAATAAGCCCCTATCTTTCTATGTGTCTGGTTGAAACGTTTTGCTCATGTGTACAAGGTGAGTGTTAGCAATCATAGAATACTATATGATGGTTGAGTATGTGGAGGTCTTACTTAAACTCTGTTGAATAAGTTCAATTGCAATTTCTTGGTGACTAAGAACATAGGTTGTTGGGTTTCAAGAGAATTCATTGTTTGAACCTTAACATGTGAATTGGTTGCCACCATAACATGAGAAGTTTCATAAGAAAGAATTGTTGTTATGATGCTAGGAAAAGTGATTGAAATTATCATTGATCAAACTTGTCTACTTTGCTAGCATTCACACTTCATAAATTATTTCTTTTATCATTTACCTACTTGAGGACGAGTAAGAATTAAGCTTGGGGATGCTGATACATCTCCAACGTATCTATAGTTTACGAAGTATTCATGCTGTTATTTTATCATTCTTGGATGTTTTACAATCATTTCATAGCAACTTTATATTATTTTTTGGGACTGGCCTATTGACCCAGTGCCAGTTGCTATTTTTTCTTGTTTTTTACATCGCAAAAAATCAATATCAAATGGAGTCCAAACACCGCGAAACTTTTTGTGGATTTTTTATGGGCCAGAAGACTCCCGATGGGCCAAAGCAGCACCTGGGGGTGCACCGAGGGGGGCACAACCCACCAGGGCGCGCCAGGCCCCCTGGCGCGCCCAGGTGGGTTGTGCCCACCTCAGTGGCCTCCCATACCCCTTCTTTGCACTATAAATTCCCAAATATTCTGAAACCCCTCGGGGTTAACCTAGATCAGAAGTTCCGCCGCCGCAAGGTACCGTAGCCACCGAAAACCAATCTAGACCTATTCCGACACCCTGCCGGATGGGGGAATCATCTCCGGTGGCCATATGCATCTTCCCGGCGGCCACTACAATGAGGAGGGAGTAGTCCGCCCTCAGGGCTGAGGGTTTGTACTAGTTGCTATGTGATTTATCTCTCTCTCTCATGACCTATATCATGGGCTTTATTAATATAGTCGGATAATATGATGTTTCTCCCCTCTATACTCTTGTTGTGATGAATTGAGTCTTTACCCTTTGAAATTTTGTCTTGTCGGATTGAATATTCGGAGATGAGAACACATGATATATGTCTTGCAGTATGAATACTTGAGGTGACAATTGGGGTATCTTATTTATTCACTTGATATATGTTATGGCATTCAACTCGCGAATTCCCGCGGTGATATTAGGGTAATCTATGCATAGGGGTTGATGCATGTTTTTATTATCTTTTCTCCGACAGAAACTTTGGGGTCTCTTTATAGTTCTTTGTGTGTATTGAGTATTATGAATACAAATTTGCTTTGGTGTTATTCTAGTATGAACTCTAGGATAGATCGAACGAAAAAAACAGCTTTGTGTTATTTTAGTACGAACTCTTGAATAGATCGAACAGAAAGAATAGCTTTGAGGAGGTTCCGTAGCCTACAAACAATTCCTATCTTTTGTTCTCCGCTAATAGGAACTCGGGACTTATTCTTTGCTGCACTTTGAGGGACAATTATATGATCCAACTATGTTAGCACTATTGAGAGATTGCACTAGTGAAACTACAGACCCTAGGCCTTGTTTTTAAGCTTTAAAACACCATTTTTTGCCCGTTTACTATATGCTACCTTGCTATTTTTATTTATTCTGATTATAAAAATATATTTCTACCATCCATATTACACTTTTATCACCATCTCTTCGCCGAACTAGTGCGCCTATACAATTTGCCATTGTATTGGGTGTGTTGGGGACACGAGAGATTTCTTGTATTTGGTTGCAGGGTCGTTTGAGAGAGACCATCTTTATCCTACACCTCTCACGGATTGATAAACCCTAGGTCATCCACTTGAGGGAAAATTGCTACTGTCCTACAAAACTCTGCGCTTGGAGGCTCAACACGTTTCTACAAGAATAAAGTTGCGTAGTAGACATCAACGACCTCCAACGCCGCGGGGGACACGGGGGCTCGCAAGGATGTGGACGCCGCTAGGGGAGTGGTCAGAGCAGGTGGCACTGTTACCGCCTCCCCCACGACTGACACAGGGGCCAGAGCATCGGAGGAGAACAACATCAGCAGCCTCTCAACGGTCAAGTTCTGCAAGGTGCGCGCGAGGGGGTCACTCCATCCCCCCCCTTCTCACCGACTAGCATAGCCGCAGCAATGGTGCTTGGTCCGGGGTGAGCCATCGGCCTCCTCCCATACGAGCCAACCAGGCCGCTGCGCTCAATGGAGCTGCTGATCCTCGAGCACCACCGCCGCGTGACCACGTTGCCCCAGTGGTCGCCCCGCCGCAGCGTGGGCGGGCTGCCGCTGCCGCCGCCGCCACTGGCACCATCCGGAGCCAGGCGACGGTGTGGTCGACGTCATCGACATCCATGCCAAGCACGGCCACGGAGGCCATGGCACGAGCTCAGTTATTACTGAGGTTCCTGCCAGCAACCGAGCAGATGGATGAGTGGCGTGCCACCAAAAGCCTGCTCGGTTTCGCCAAAGATGGGGGCTCACGACGAGCTTGCCCACTACAACCTCCCCAAGCAACAGCCACCGCCCGCGCCGCTAGCCATATGAAGGGGCCATCCCCACGGTTCAGTCCCCACCACGGCAGCCGACGAGAACGAAGCAGAATCAAGACCCCAACGACGTCTCCATGACCTCTTCTGACCCTCGAGCATGTCCAGGCCAATGTCGAACCCCGGAAAATAGGCAACGGTGGGACGTGCGTGCCGTCGCCGAACGGCGCCGCAAGATTCCCGCTAGACCGACGGGTGTGACGACCTCAACGTTGACGAGTCTGTGCTCGGTGTTGGCAGGTGCCTACCCTTCGAGGTTGGATGCCCTAACTTTACATGAGAGCTGCGGCAAGTTTGTTGGCCGTCCGTTCGCATGTTCAAGCCAGAGATACCTGAGAAGTACGACGGGAGGCTGAACCCGGCAGAGTTCCTGAGCATCTACACCATTGTTGTCTAGGCTGCCGGGGGAAGAGATGAGAAGGTTTTGGCCAACTACTTCCCTTTGGCCCTCAAGTCCAACGTGAGGTCTTGGCTGATGCACTTGCTGGAGAACTCCATTTCGTCATGTGCAGACCTGTGCCACGAGTTCATCGGTGCCTTCACCGGTGGCCACCAAGAGCCCGACAGGCCCAGTGACCCATAGATTCTCCAACAGAAGGAAGTAGAAACTCTCCGTAAGTATTCGCAGAGATTCAGTAGAGTTTATAGAAATATTCCAAATATCCATCCGGCAGCTTTTATAGCAGCTTTCCTGTCCGATGTGCGCAACCGCCGCATTCGTTCCAAAATGAATGTGCGGTTGCCCAAGGCTGTGAAAGAACTATATACACTAGTGGACAAATGTGCCCGGATGGAAGAAGGAAGGAAGTTGCTCGGAGAGGAAGATTGCATTAATGTTCATACACAGGATGAGGATGAATCAACCAGTTAAAAGAAAGGCAAGAAGCACAGTAAGAAGCCAAGAGATAAGGTAGTTATGACTGTAGAGGGTTCAGGCACACCTAGTACCGGCAAGAAGGCCAAGGCTGAGGCCCCCGACAAGGAAGCTGCCATGTTCACTGTGTGCCGGGAGGCCGTCGCCACGGAAAAAGTTGGGAAAGGTGATGGGCCGTACTGCAAGATCCACCAGACCAAAGGCCACGACCTTCAGGAGTGTTATCAGGTTGACCTGCTTGTCAAGAGACAGAGGGAAGAATATGACAAGCGTGATAAGTAGAAAGGTCAGGATGCTGTTGGCGGTAAGGGCCGAGGCGGTGAAGCAAATCGCCCCCGACAATCCCTTTCGGAACCAAGGAAAGCCTGCTAGGGGCCAAGAGAAGGAAACCTATCACTACAAACAAAATACACTTCCGTGATGATACATGTTTGTCATAGTAGGTCACGTTTTCTGTCATGCATGTATATCCATGATGATTTTATGATAGAATCATGATAGTCATACATGTGCTATCGTAGAAGTGTTCCATGACATTACCAAAATTATCATCACGGAAGTGTCCACTTCCATGACGATAAATCGCGCGTAATAGAAGTGCTTTCATCAAGGGTGACCGACATGTGGCACCCACCGTAACGGGTCGCCATTAAGCTATGGGGTCCGGTTTTGGATCCGATAACCTGTTAACAGACCGGACCATTGAGGATTTTCCTCGTGTAAAATTGTCATTGGCCGGAGGAAACACGTGTTGGCTCACCGTTGGGACAGATGTCATCCATTCATTGGACAAGAGGCACCTATGATACGTCGACACGTGGCACGACCCAACAAAGGCCCATTCAGGTGAAAAGTCCGGCCCATTTGACTTGGTCAAAAGGTAATGGGCCGGCCCATGAAAATCCTGTTAACGGCCTGCTCGTATATAGCCCATTTATGGCCCGCTAACTCACGACCCATTACGGCCTATCGGAATTAAGCCCAGTAGTTTCATCTGGGCCATCCAATATGATTCCAGCCTGTTGTAACTTCCAGCCCATGTATGGCCCATGATGTCTTTCGGCCCATACAAGGCCATTTGTAACTCTTGGCCCATTAACGGCGCATGGTGAATCTGGCCCGCAATGAACAGTGTACCGATTTATCCCCATTAACGGCCCATTATTCCATTGGGCCGTTTCCAACCCGTGTTATCTTTCGGCTTTCTCAGGGCTCATTTATTCTTGGGCTTATTTCCAGAATTTGGTTACTTACGGCCCGTTACTGGCCTTTTCTGCTTGTGGGCCAAACTCAGCTCATGGTTACAATCAGCCCGTTTGCGTCCCGTTAATCCATTGGGCCGTTTTTATAGCGTCATCAAATATGGCCGATTAATGTAGACCCGTTATGGTTGGCCCATGAACGGGCGATTCCAAATCTAGCCCATTTACGGCCCATAATGCGGTATGTTGTTGGCCCATGTTTGGCCGATTGATGCTATGGCCCATAGAAGGCCCATTGTTTATACGGCCCTTAGAAGGCACATTGTTTCTATGGCCCAGAGGAGGCCCATGGTAACGACAATAAATATGTAGCCCATGGTTATTGTGGCCTAGTTTTAAGAAATAGGTTATTGAGGCCACTAGCAAACCGCGGAAAAAGAACTGCACTGACCACAAGCAAACAAATAAACAAGACAACAAAGAAATAAATAAGCAAGCAACTTACACTAGGCTATCACGGCTATTGCACATATTACATCCACTGGGCATCAAAGTTCGCCACTAGTGCAAATATAGGGAACAAAGCCGCATATCATATACACTGGTGTCAAAGTTGGCGACCAGTGCAAATAAACGCCACAACAAAACAAGTCCAGAACTGAAACCACTTCAAAAGAGCTCAAGAAACAATACCCTGGGTACACATAATGCTGGCATGATGCTTAGCAAGCTTATTAACTTTCTCTTGTTTGGCGCTTAAATCCTCCAGCGCTTGTTGTTGCACCGGAAAGTATGCATCTGAATTCTGCAGGGACTTTCTCAGTCCTTCAGCTTCCTATCGCAGCACATCTGATCGATGCCTTTCAACTTGAAGTTGAGACTCAAGAAGACGAACTGATTAAGGCAGCGAGTTCGAAGAGCTTGTGCCAGTAGTAGTGGCCAGTAACTCCAACACTACATCAAGACAAGACTTTTGGGTTCTCTCACTATCGTCAAGATAATTTTTATCAGCTTTCTTCGAGACCAACAGGGATGTGCCACTATCTTGAACCTTATCTGCATTACTTCCTTTACCATTGCATAACGGGGTACTATTCTTCAATATTTTCTCCGCATTCTAAAAAATAAACAAGCAGACACATCACGGGTTTACCATGTTGTATATGAAACTCATTTTGGTAAATTAGTTCAGTAGTAAAGTGGACAGGATAACAGCATGAAACAAACATATATCTATGTACCATGGTCACTTTATGGTCTATATCATTCTAGTTTTGTTGCCAAATCAAGATAGAGACACAGTTCAAATAATATTTGTTGAAGACAAAGCAAAATAGATAGAATATAAGTGTGGGAAACTATAGAGCAATAACAACACTTTAATGTGCATGGCATGAGAACATAACTGTTTATTCAATTGAAACTGAAATCAACATAGAGCAAGTTACAACAGCAAACCAGTTAAAGAAACAGGTTTAAAACATACCTGTTGTGCCATTGGAGTTCCAATTCCATCCTTCAAATTTGAAAATAGTTGGTATGAGT
The DNA here is from genome assembly GCF_002162155.2 of Triticum dicoccoides. Taxonomy (NCBI): domain Eukaryota; kingdom Viridiplantae; phylum Streptophyta; class Magnoliopsida; order Poales; family Poaceae; genus Triticum; species Triticum dicoccoides. Next base: position 338,830,186 of record NC_041386.1, read on the forward strand.
AATACAGTGATGCAAGAGCAAAGGAGTATGAACCATAGCTACAGAACCTGACTTGGGAACAATTCTTCTTCTCCTTTAAGCGTTGAGTTGGGATTCAGAGTGGTGGTCTCGTGCTTTGGGCACTGCAGTTCCCTTACTAACTGCTCATGTTTGGGTGCTCTGTGGTGGAGACGGTGTTGTGTCAACTAGAACTGGGTTACTATCTGCTGGGTTTGGGGTTAGAAGGGGTGTAGCTGGTTCTCTTTCCATCTGGGTAGGGGTACAATCTGTGAGAGTCTGGGTTATGTGTGGTGGGGCTGGTTCTTGGGCATGTACAACCGTGATTCTATCGGCATCAAGTGGTAGCACTATCTTTTCTGAAGACCGTGTTGTTACTCCCTTAGATACTGCCATCACCCTCTCCAATTCAAATGGCTGATAAACAAGAAAAGTAATTGAATGTACAGACATTGTATGATAGACAGGTGCAATGGATAGTGGGGAATAAAAGAGGGCATGAAATAATTCACAGTTATGTTGTCTAAACAAATAGGATAGCATGACACAGTTTGACATATATGATGCCTAACTAAACAGGATAGCATGACACCATTTCACATTATGATGGCTAACTAAAAAATATGGAAAGGCATAGTTCAAAATATGATGACTATGTAAACAGGATGACATGATATAAATATATAATGTGTTTATTAAATAGGTTGGCATGCCATAATTCACATACATGCTGCCTATGGAAACATGATAGCATGATATAATTCACGGATAGAATGACATAATTCAAAATATGATGACTGTAAACACTAAACAGGATGAGATGATATAACTATATGATGTCTTTATTAAATGGGTTGCCATGCCATAATTCAGATAGATGCTGTGTATGTAAACATGATGGCATGATATAATTCAAATATATGATTTATATAGTAAGCAAGGAAGTAGATGGCAATCCATATATGATGTAAAAACTAAGCAATGCAAGACAACATGCATGACAAGGGTAATATAACCCTGCCAAGTTTGATCATAGACCTCAGGGGGGAAATAGGACTGGTCATCAGTCTCTGAATCCTCCTTTGAGGAGCTCTTTGTAACCAGCAAGATGTCTGCTTCAACAGGTAGCATTGTCTGCTCTGAATACCTTGTTTTCACTCCAGATACTTCCATCACCGCTTCAAATGGCTGATGCACAGGAAGAGTAGTTGAATATACAAACGTTGTCGACAAATGAAACATGTAATACAAAAAAATGATAGCATGATATAATTCACATACATGATGATTGGCTAAACAACATGGCATTGCATAATTCGCATATATAATGCCTTTGCAACAAGATAGCATTGCATAATTCACATATATAATGTCTTGCAACAAGATGACAATGCATAATTCACATATATGGTAATTAGACACTAAACAGGTGGCATTCACACAAAGCATGTCTAAACTAATCAAATGACATAGCAATGCAAGACACCATACGCACGATATAAGCAACATAACCCTGCCAAGTTAGAGCATACACCTCGGGCAGGAAATAGGACTGGTCATCTATCTCTGAATCCTCCTGTGAGGAGCTATCCGTAACCAGCGAGATATGTGCTTCGTTAGATAGCATAACCCTGCCAAGTTAGAGCATACACCTCAGGGAGGATAGGACTGGTCATCAGTCTCCAGAATTTTCCATCATTGTGTCAAATGGCTGATGCACACGAAGAGTAGTTGAATGTACTAACATTGTTGAAAAATGTAGTACGTAGCAGAAAAAAGGATGGCCTAATATAATTCACATATAAGATGACTGGCTAAGCAAGATGGCATTGCAAAAATCACATATATGATGCCTGGCTAAACAAGATGGCGTTGCATAATTCACATAAACGACGAATAAACTAAATAGATGGCATTCACACAAAGCATGTCTAAACTAAGCAGATGACATATTTGATGTATAAAGTAAGCAATGCAAGGCACCATATGCATGATATAACCAACATCAGCATGCCAAGTTAGAGCGAAGACCTTAGGGGGTAAATAGGAGTGGTCTTCTCCTTCTGAATCCCGCTCGGAACATATATCTTCCTCCTGATTACAATCTGAAATGGGTGGAGGGGGGGCTGCCTTTGCACCTACCATGGAGCGACATATGCATGAAATTTTATTGCCACACAAGGCTCGTCTCTTTTGCTCTACATGTTCAGTTCCATTGTGTATAATAACTGGCACGTATAGGAATAAAACATAGTGAGATTATGTAAGGAGTGCATGTAGAAATCCAGAGTGATGGTAGCAACCTGTGGATAGACCCAAAACCAATGATAGCAGGCAGATAATGGCTTAAGTTAAAAAATATAGATAATGGCTTCTTTACTGTTTGTTTCCCACCCAACATGGAACTCATAGTAGACACCAGAGATTAACCAGATAGTAGATAGATACTATTGATTACGACCCCGATATGTACCCCACAACCATTTAAAAACTCAAGTTTGACCATTAGTTTGGAGTTGACTCAGAGTCTAATCAGTGACAAGGATGATAAAGTAGCATGTAATATTAAGCGATGCATAACGTAAGCAGACACGAAAGAGTGTGACCTCTCTTGCGGACCCATGTAGTCCTCGAGGTCATCTGCTCGGTTGATGATGGTAATGCAGTTGTCATGGCTACCGGTGGCGGGGAAGAAGATCTGAGGCGGCGAAAGACAGTCTAGAGGCCGGTTCCCTGCTGTGCTGGACCCTTCCATCATTGGAGCAGCTGAGCTGGGGTGGACGATGGCGCAGCAGGAGCGGGACAAACCACACAAGGTTTTCTTTGACAACTATTTGTAAGAGAAGTAATTCTGTAAGGGCTCGTTTGAATTGGAGGATTCTGACAACACAGAGATAGGAAATACACAGTAATAGGATAGAAATGCACATGAAAAACAGAGAATTTAAAAACACAAGATTTCTGCCAATCTCGGTGTTTGGTTCACAAGAATTGGAAGATCACAGAATGCAAAGAAGCATGGTGAGATTAAGTCAAACCACAAGAAAATGTATGGTTATAATGCTATTATGCTACTATCTCTTAGTCTTGTGCTTCATGAATAGGAATTTGAAAAGGAGGACAAGTGGATATTAAAATTCCTACGGTTTTTCTTTCAAGGAGACGCTAAAGGGACAAATCCTACAGTTTTCCTTTACTCCATTCCTTTGAACCAAATGCATGAATAGTAATACCATAGGAAACTTTCCAATTCCGATGTTTTTCCTTCAGTTTTCCTTTCAAGCACTGACCATTCTAGTAGGAAGGCTTGAGCAAGGAAAAGCCTACGCTCAAAAAATGTTTTTGTGCTACTTCTACTACTTTGGACCCATGCCACTGCCCTACTAGCTCAACTACCAGGCCCATCGACAAATGTATAGCTCAAACATGCAGAGATAAATAATGATGGCGTTCAAGAGAGTCCATCACGGATAGGTTAGTTGTCTGGTACCTCACTGCTTGTCATATAGTAGGAGAAACTAATCATATTTCACGTGACTACGTGTGCCCAGTGGACAATATATATAACATGCAGAGTAAAAAATAGATGCAACAAGTGTACAACCTCTTTGGCGAAGCCATGTTGATCTCAGCGTGATTGGGTTGGTCGGTGGGGATGATCCGGCTGACTTGGATGTCGAAGGAGGGGAAGAAGATCTTAGGCATCTTGAGATGGAGCCCGAGGTACTGCTCCGCTGTGATGGAGGGTTTCGTCGTTGGAGCAGTTCTGGTGAGTTGTACGACGCCGAGGCTGAAGAGGACAACATAGACAACGTTAACCTGAGTGGAATTCTAATAGCATCTCCAATAGATGACGTAAAATACATAACCACAAAGTGCTAGATGTAAAATACATTAACCGCTCATCTCTGAACTTAGCTGTCGAAATGAATTTAACTGTCGAAACTGAATTTAACTGTCGAAACTGAATTTTGCTATCGAAACTGAATTTTACTGTCGAAACTGAATGCACTAGTAGCAGAAAAGCAGCAGCAGCAGCGTGTGGGAGAGCCGGGGCAGCTGGTCGTGTAGCAGTTCATCTTCAACCTCACTACACGATGACAAAACTTTGGGGGCAATCAACTGTCGGGAAAGGTTAAGAATCCATGTCATCTTTACTGCCGGCAAAGATTTATCTGCCGAGAAAAATATTATAGGGCATCTTAACTGTCGGCAATGGTTAACCTTGAAGGGCAGTTCATCTGCTTGCATGTTTACGGTCAGACTATCTGCCTTGAAAAGTGAATGACGGCAGAATATCATTGCCCGTATGCACGTCGGCGGGCCCCAAAACTTACGGCCCAAAAAGCACGCGAGGCCGCGGGAGACGTGAAACGGTAGAAGTTACTAGAAGCACCACGAAGCCCTAATTAATTTCCCCTTCACCGCATCCACTCCTTCCCTCAGTCGCCACTCACCATCCCCAATTCCCCATCTTTCTCGCGCTAGAAGCAGCACCGCCGCCTCCCAGTGCCGCCACCCTGGATCCCCCACGCATGCCGCCGCTCTAGATCCCCACCCATGCCTCCGCCTAGTGCTGTCGCCCCCGCATCCACCACCCATGGCCCCATCTTCGGATCCCCCATCCACGCCGCCGTTGGAGGTCAGCGGCAAGTTCACAAGCGACCTTCGTGAACGGCCTGGCGATCTTGCTTCCGTCCATAGCACACAGTAGACGTTGGCGTCGGCAGGTTCGTTCACCATGGCGGTTGCGCTGGTGGGGTGAGCCTGGCCTTCGATGCGCTCTAACCGCCTTTCAACCCTCGTTGCGTGCTCCCGCCATCACGGGCAGGCCTGTAGGTCTGGCGCCCACCACCTCTCTATTCTTCTGCTTTCCACACCATGTGTCTGTACGCTGCTCCCTCTTCTTCCTTTCTGTTCCTCTGTTCTGCTAACTGAATGGTCCAGATAAAGTTTATTATCGAGAGTTTTGCTGCATGATAACTATTTTCTACGTACTAAATATGTTCCGTCGTCTCTCTTTCCCTCTTGTTAAAATCATATCCTCACTGCAGCTATAGCTTAATCAATCAAATTCATATGTCCTGTTTAGAATTTCTGCAGCGAAAAAAGCCCTCTTAATTCAAATAATAATAATTCTAGTTGTTGTTTAGATATTTTGTTGGCAATTCTACATATACATGGAGCCAATAGATGTGATTGAATATGGGCTTTTGTGGGTCTGCTGTTCTTGGTTGTTCAGAAATGCATGGCTCAAGTTTGCTCTGTCTATAAGCTTTGCAATGCTGCATGTTCAGGGAGCCAATAGATGTGACTGAATATAGATGCTAGCTCAAGTTTGCTCTGACTAGAAGCTAGTACTGGCAAATGTCGATGTGGCCAGATGACATTGTGCCAATTGAATTTGAGTCAGCTAGTAGCAATCTAGCATAAATATTTTGCTCTCAAATGCAGTTCTTTAGTTATATTTAATCCCACATGTTGTGCCCTGGTGTGTTTGTGAGATACTGAGATGTCTTGCTACTTTTATTGCGCACGTAAGGTGGCCGGGAGCTTGTAAAACTGCATGTCATATCTGATGTTTGGATATATGATTTTATTGTTTGACCCTCCCTGAAAGTACATGGTCTCATTAAATTATCTACATTTAACATGACAAGTTCCAGAATAAGTGTAATGAATATATTTGATTAGTATAAATAAGACGATATGTTCTAGAATATGAGGTAATGACAGATAACATGCATGCTTCTTAGACTGGCTTGCATATTTCGCTGTTATGAACCTGATATACATCATTCGTAAATGCTTATATCTTGCTATTATGAAAGTTATATGCTTTTTAATGATGTGATGCAGTTGTAGTGGCGTGTAATATGTATTCATTGTAATATTTTCTTAGTTTTGGAGATTGGTTAGTATTTTGTGGTTGATGGTTGTAGCTGGCTTTTTCTCCAAAAATTTACATCTGTACAAATTGACCAGAAGTCCAGAATAGTCTTATACTTAGTCTTATACTTAGCACTCCGATCTTTGTAGAAAAACCTTACTGGGTCCAAAGCTGTCCAGATGCATGGTGAATGATGGCTGAGATGTGGTTCACATGAAATGAAAAGAAAATTCTTGTGCTTGCAGGGAGCGGAAGCGGATGTTATTGTGGTCACCGTTAAGAGAGTGCTTTTTTGGCCCACTACCAAAGAAAAATGGTGGGTTCCTACTTGATTAAAACTATCATTTTTGTTCTTTTTTTCCAGAAAAGGCAAAACCGCTCAAGATTCTGCTCTTCTTCAGAATATTCACAAGTAAATGATTTTCTTGCTTGTATACAAGACATTTCAGCCACTTTCATGGAAGTAACAAAGCTGATCATTTTAATTAGGCTCACAAGCAGCTGAATTGTGTAGGTCGCTCCTCCACTCAGGGGACATGATGCCGTCCCACTGTCCCTTCATTGTGATGCTGCCGTGGACACGCATATTGGGCTGCACTCTTAGGATGGACACCAAGATTGGCTTCCTCTCGCCAGCGCTGGGGCTGTGAGGAGCATGAGGTATTGCGGCCTCATGTTGTTATTGCTAGAGTAATCTTTGTAAATTCTATCTTGACTTTTTGTAAGAAAGGATTGCTATTGCAGTGCAATTGTTCTAGGTGGTGTAGTATCTTGGCACCTTGTTAGGATTAACATGATATGCCATTTATTGTCTCTCTAATGAATACATACTACAGTACTTGCTCTTTCTAGTGTTAGTTTGGGTTTGCAGACCATCTATCCTCATAATCTGTTTACAAGATTGTTGTCTTGAAAAATATGGAATTTTTTTATGTGAAGAAGCATTAATGCATTTTAGGACTCGACGAGTTGTGTGGCCTTTGAAAAAATTGGCCTCCTCGCGTGAATGTGTTGCTTGTTCTTTGTATTTCTGCAAGACGAAGGTTTGGTAACTGATCTGATTGGTATGTCTATGATGTTCTTGTGTCCGTATATTCTTCAGTGGAATAATTGTTGTATTATTCTGACTAGCTCTTACTTTCAGGTGGTTGTCAAAATACACTATGGAACATAAATACTTGTGAGATGTATTAATTAATTAGTTGCTTCTTTTTTCAGGTTATTGTATACTGCTCTTGCACTCACAAGTTTATAGATCTGTGTTTTGTCAGCTAAACGGATCTATTGCTAGAATCTAAGGAAGTTTTTGGACATTTTAATATCTATCTGATGAAGTAGCACTCTAGGATGGATCTGTTTCTAACTGAAACCAGATGTTGTATTTAGTGATGTTGCATTTGTAGGACATATGGCCATCCCATGTATGTATGTATGGACGATGGATTGTTGTCCTTTTGGCTATGAGGTAGTACAGGACTTGTGAACCTACAAATGTATTTCTAATTATGTATGTCGTGATGTAGTATTGGACCTGTGAACCTACAGATGTATAGCTATGTATTGTTGAGATATGTATTGTTGTTATATATACGATACAACCTAATTACTCTACACGTGTGAAGTTCCATCTATACATTGTATTCTAAATTATGGTACAAAATCAAGTGGAGATAAATGACAGGTTGAACTAGAAGGGGATATTTGTGTCGGCACTATACTTAATTAAGGGCACATCCACTGCCAGGAATTCTTCTATCTGCCCTGGATTGTTAGCCTTCCGGCAAAAATCGATGTGCCGGGAATAGTTCTAACTGCCGGCAAAGCTTCAACCATCTAGGGCAGAGGAAGTGCTGGGGTTTCTTTTAACTGCCGGGAATCGTCTTTTTCGACAGGACTTTCAAGGGCAGTTTGCAAATGCCGGCAAAAGGCATTCCTGACAGTTTTTTCTGCCTCCACTAGCCCGTTTTCCTGGCAAATAAGGTGTCTCCACCCCCTGAGCTGCCAGCCACCACCGGCCAAACTGCCGTCCCCGGCCGCACACAGTTGGCGGTGCGCTGCCCCGCCCGCCCCGAAACCACTCCCCACCGTCGGTCCGCCACCGCCTCGGGCATCCCTCTAGCCCCCCCCCCTCTCGTGCCGAGCTTTTTCTTCGGCGATCCCCACGCCACCTCCCTACCACCGCCCCTACCCTGAACCCTAAGATAGATAGTGGGGTACCTTTTTGGCGAGCCCCCTCCCTGCTGCGGCTGGTTCTTCCTTAACTCTGGGAGCCCCCCACCCCCTGAAAATCGACTGACCGAAAAGTCGATTCAGTCGACTGAAGTGTAGCTAAATCAAAGCAGGATTGCAAGCAAGAGCAAGAGCAAGAGCAGCAGCGCGAGCAAGAGTAAGAGCAAGAGCAGACCAGGCAGGGGGCCGAGAGCAAGAGTAGAGCAACGACACGAGCTAGAGCTAAAGCAGCAGTAGCTCCTACTGATGTGGACGTCACCGCCGACGAAGCGACGCCATGGAGGAAGTGGGCCAGAGACGCCCCCATGGATGGAGCCGCGCCATGTCGGCTCGGGACCGAGCGCCGGCAGCACCGTGAGATCGAATCAAAAAGAAAATGCGGCGATTTGTGTACAACCTCTTTGGTGGCGTCGATTAGGCCTCAACTTCATCAGAGGAAACGATGATGATGCTGCTCTTCCGGTGGTGCAGGTGAAACAGCAGTGTGGGAATGGAGGTGGCGCAAAAGACGAGGGGAACGTCGGGGCAGCTCCTTGGAGGTGGAGGACGGGGTGGCCGAACCGGCGGGACGACAAGATCGACGACGGATCCTCATTAAGTACGGTGGATGAGGGCCGTCGAGGTGTTGCTTTGGACGACGTCGTCGGGGAAGAGGCTCCAGCTGGGTGGCAGACGAAGGAGGGTGTGGGGCTTCGCAGGTTTTCGCGGCCTCGGTGTACGAATGGGTGGGCTGATGGGATGGGAGTGGGGAACCATGGTTTAAGGACATGGTTGTCCAAAATGTGGGGTAAGTTACGAAAGTACCCCCACCGATTCGAGCTAGGCGGTTCTTTCAGTTCAGGGGTATCACGGGCATTACGCGTGTCGGGATTTTGCAGGAGGTGGGAGTTTTCGCACGCGTTGTAATTTTGGGATAGCAAGGCGCGCGTCGAGATGGAGGGAGTTTTCGGAGCACAACGAGACAAATATATATCTTAAACAGTTCTGGGTAACAAGGCGCGGGTTGAAATTTCCGGACAAGCCTAACATGTACTGTACCAAATAAATTTGCACTTCCGTCGACGAAAAAACAAAAAGAAATCAATTCGCACCACACAAGAGAGTCTAGTCCTGTACCAAATCAATTCGCACTACAAATACCATTCAAAACTTTGGATTCATGTTATGTTCAATTAAAATATTTCTCTACGTGCATAATGCATGCAACCTGCTACTCAAATGAACATTTTAGTTCATTCCAAACGTATATACTACCGCTTCAATATGAACTAAATTTGAATTTGTTTCTCTATTTGAATATGATCTACAATAATGATTGTTGTGAAGTCAAACCATTTGAATTTGTTTCTCTATTTTAATAAGATCTACGATCATCATTATTGTCAAGTTAAACCATCGTTTGTGTATTATCTTCACAGCACAACACATGATTACTGTCGAGTTAGATATGAACTATGTGTACTATATGAAGTCGAACTCGATTTTTTGAATCCACTTTATGTTGATTTCAAATCACAATACACTTCAAGCTCTAGCTAGATCTTCATAATCTAAACCATGTCTCTTATGTATAATGTGTTTATCACATAATGTATGGTGCCCTGCCCCCTACGCCTACATGTATTTAGATGTGAGTTGCAAACACCACACATTACCACAAATTCAAATAAAATGTGAGATTGTTCGATATATAGTATTATTTGGATTCTTCGATATTTAGTTGTAAGCCGCAAACGCCACACATTATCACAAATTAAAATAAAATGTGGGATGGTTCGATGTATAGTATGGTTTAGATTGTTTGACATTTAGCTGTGAGTTGCAAACGCCATGCATTATCACATTATGGTATAACATGAGCAAAACCACACCACACGTATCACCGCTATATTCATGCATGCATGTGTTTATAACACTATGATCTCCTATTTAAATATATGAATCCACTTTCATATCAAATTATGATCTTTGTTAGTCTCTTATACCCACACAATCCTCTAACCTTTGTAGCTAGCACTAACGTTCTCTCGTGCATGCACACGCCCTCCTCACCCTACCCCTCCCTCAGCATTCTATCCATCGCACACATTCATTTTTTTCTTTAGGTCGTTCTCCCATAGTCTCCACAATTCCTTTCCGACACACACCAATCGATAAACCTCTCCAGCGATGTCTGCCTACAACATACACACGCACCTTCCATCTCCTCCTTTCTGTGTCCATGCTTTGTGTCTCTCATATGGTCCTACACACGTGTAAACTCTCGCCCCTCTTTTCATGGATCTCACAATCGCACACTCCTAACCCTATCTAGCTAGTAGCTCGGCCTCTCGCACCACCTCCTAGCTCCATTCTCTCTGTCTGTCTGTCTGTCTGTCTCACTGGGCCTTATTTGCCTCTAACAAATGGATGTACACCGACCAATCTCCTGCTATACATATAGCTAGCTAGGTCCTTATAACTCGTTTTCCCCACACGTCGATCGATCTACCTCATTAGTTATGTCTCTCCCTTCCTCCGACGAACAACAATTGATCTACCGATCTAGTTAGTTTTGCTTACCAAACACATGGTTCCCCTTCATCATCCATGCATGTGTGCCGACACATCTATCACGCACAGGCACACACAGAAACACATCCCCATTCTTATTGATAATATTGCAGTTCTACCCTCAGTTTTTCTAGTAGGCCTCTCCCATCATCTTCGAGAAGCAACTCCATCACCCATCCAACACTCTATCCCTCTCCCTCCTTCCCTCCCCTTTCTCTCTCTCTCTCTCTCTCTCTCTCTC
>NC_041386.1:338841268-338878574 GCF_002162155.2 Triticum dicoccoides
GTATGGATGTCGACCGATCTCCCTCAAGACATAGCTGGGTCTCTCCTTCTCAACACATATACGAGTCGTTCTACCTCTCTAGTTAGGCCTCTACCTCCCCCCTTCCCCCCACACACACCGATACATCGAGCGCTCTAGTCATGTCTCCCTGCCACACACAAACTTGCCATGTGCCCTATGACGTTCCGGTAGGTCAGTCGCCCTATATCTTTGACTTGCACACACACAATTTCGATGGCTCTCTTCATCAATCTCGCACCCACCCACTTGATCCTCTCTTTGACTCTATCGATATCTATGACCCCTCCCTCTCTTTTTGTGGATCGCCCCCTCTATATATGATATAGATAGGCCTCTATTTCACACACATTGCATGTGTCAAATCTTTGTTTGAGATGTCATCGACACATATTCCCACAAATACATTCATGAAATCACCCCCAACAACAAACACTCATGAACGCACACGCCATCTGTCTAGGTTTGTATCTCTCTCACACACACCCAGGTAGGTGGGGGACGTGCATGAAGAGAAGAGGTGCATGCACGACGCCCGTACTCCCGTCTCTTTCCCAACCACACCCGCGCGGGTACACGGCGGAGCTCATTTCTGTACGAAAATGTAGCCCACGTGGTAATTTGACACGTGTAATGGTTGTCCGCTTGATGGAGGATCGTCTACCACGGGTGAACAAACAAATTGCGACTTGATGCATTATGTTAAAAAAGAGGCAAACCATGTGGGGCCTACCTTAGAGGCAAGGCTCTATACACTCAAGATGCTCTATACGTATTACTTTTGATGTGTCCAGTCAACTCGTAGAACGAGGAGAAGCATGCTTAGTACGCTATCTCCCCCGCCCATGGGTGTGGTGGCTCATAGGACGAGGTGAAGCTTGCTTACTACGCCTTACACCTGCTCCCTCGCCCACACGCACGGTGGCTCACAGGACGAGGAGAAAATTTTACTACTCCCTCCATTTACTCCTTGTCCCTTAGAGAGATTATCATATTGTTTGGAATATATGTCCTTTAGTAGATTTCAATATGAACTACTCCACTAGTACATACTCCAAACATATTTTAGAGTGTAGATTTCAATATGTCCTTTTAGTATATAAACATATTTTAGAGTGTAGATTCACTCATTTTGCTCCGTATGTAGTCCATATTGAAACAGATGTAGTAGTAATAGTATGCACTCTCCCTCGCCCCATGACCCTCGCCCACGTGGTGGACGTGCATCAATTCATTAGGTCTCATATAGCCAGAACGATATATACTGCAGTACCATTATTGCTCGACTTCCCGAAGAGGCGAAGAGCCAATCGCAAGGTTAATATTTTGGAGATGCCAAGCGCAAGGTTTATAGGAGAGCAAGTAGTAGTAGTACTAGTAGTACGTACCAGTGGTACATACTGTACGAGGAAGAAGGCAACAAGATGTATGTTTTGCGTGATAGTCTCTTCTTAAAGGACGTGCTAGACCTAGTGGACCTCAATGTTGCAATGGGACTACTCCCTATCATAGATGGCACGATTCAGAGTGGTGGGAAGCGGGCATAATTCGGAGTTGTTTAGTCTTAAACCCCATGAAGAAGTCCCATCGAAAGGAATAGCCATCCTCTACACATGCTCCTATGTAAAATGAGTAAATGAGACAAAAAGAGAAAGAGACAAAGTAAAAAAAAAATCACCAGCCTTAGATCCAGCCCTATTGTATCAGTGAATGATATTTCTACGTCGTGATTGACATGGCTATATTATTAACCATGCTACAAAGGTAGAAGTGGATTTTTATTTATTCACGGAGGTAGCAGTGGATGGATATTCAATGAGGAGTGAAATGATGGCTGCTTCCTCGGTCAAACATAGAGAAAGGTGGGCCTCATGATTTCATGGCTTATTGGTCATTATTACTGCCTATACTCTTTGCCCATAAATAATAACCGCGTGGTAGTACAGTAGTGGGCTATACTTTTAATAACCATGCTTGAAGAGAAGAGGCGCACGCACCCACGCACGTAGTGTACTAGTAGCACTCTTTGCGTCTTTTGCGTCTTCCCCAACCACACACGTGACACGGTGGAGCTCATTTCTGTAAGATGATGCAGCCCACATGATAATGTGACGCGTTTAGTGCTTGTTACTCACTTTTAAATAATGGAGGGTCGGGAACCACACATGAATGGTGCCACGTCATTTATAAATAAAGTTTTTTTTCTTCAGCGGCACGCGCGCAATATAAATAGGTTCATATGGAGAGAAAAGGAAACCGCTCGACTATATACATAGCCAGGATGAGCCTACACGGTTGCTTGCTGGGGTTGCTCTCTTCACACTCTCTCGCACAAAACGACTGTGGCCACATCTCTAACATCCGGGCGGATTATGTCCACCGGGGGAAGGGGTGGATGCTTATCGTATATGCGGTCGCCGTGCCGACAGCAAAAACCCACTGTCGGCATGTCCTAATCAGGGGTCCCTACCGTTCTCTCTCACCAAGCCGGTGAGGTTGCCTTCGTCCCTTGCTCACTGCCGCGACGTGGGCAGTTGTCGCCTCCCGCCGCCCTCCTCTAGGTTGAGCTACGTCCCGACATCCCTTAGGTACAACTTCCTTTACAGCCGGCTTGCACCACTGCTCCAGCTGCCCACATCACTCAATGTGGATATTTCTCTACTTCTTTGCCCCGCACATACCTCTGCTGGCTTCTACGTACTGTATTTGTGATAAGTTTATGTCTCATCAACTAGTCCCAGTAATCTTATTCTAATCACGCTTCTTCAGTTTCTTTGCCACAGGGATGCTCATCTTGATTTTGGAGAAACTGCACAAAATAACCCGACGGTCAAAGGGTTGCAAACTTCATTTCTTCGGAAGCTCCAACATTGCCAGCAAATTAAAGCCTGGTTAGGGTTTACGGTTGCTGGGCTAGGGACTGCATGGATCATTTTTTTCTTTACCTGTCTCTATTCCAAAATAAGTGTCAACTTTCGTAGTAGTACAACTTTGTACTGAAGTTTGCATAAAGTTGAGACACTTATTTTGGAACGGAGGGAGTACATATTGGCTATGATCTGTAAATCATTGAGATGCAATAGCATGCATGTTAGTCTCCTTTGTATTTGATGAAATATTGCAACGGGCAACCTTGGACGCAAGATACATGAAACAGAAGCTTCATAGCATTGTACAAATTTATCTTGCTGAGAAATTACACTTCTGTGACGCCCCGAGACCGATGTGCCAGGTGTCTTCGAGTTATTCGCTGTTGTTGCTTTGTCACTTGCTTGCGTGTCGCTTCTTGTCATGTCATCATGTGCATTGCATCATCATGTTTTCGAAACTTGCATTCGCCCGGGTTCTTCCAGTTCTTTCTGTTGTCCGTTCTGAGCCCAGACACACTTGCACGCGCCCGCGGCATGTCCGAAATAGTATTTTATAAGTGGCCGGAAAATGTTCTCGGATTGGGTTGAGAGTTGACATGTGGTATTATTATAGTGTAGATAGACCGCCTGTCAAATTTCATCGCATTCGGAGTTCGTTTGACGCCCCAACGGATAACTATAGCGGCATTATAGCCGGTCTAACGTCGGACGTTTTCGGTCTCCGGTCCCTCTCTCTCTCTTCTCCCTCTCGCAGTCTCGCCACAGCCCACCTAGTCCATCCTTCTTCCCCTTTTCGCTTCCGGAGTTGTCCGATGCGACCGCACGGTCTGAAACCCTCTCTGCTCAGTGCATCAAACCCCCTCGCGCGCGTGTCCGAAAAGTTGTCCCGGACCCGACCCCGCCACCGTTTTGTCCGGATCATCCCCAAATATCTACAAAACATCACCATTTTCTTATTTGGACTCCTCTTAACCTTTTATTCTCGGTCGTCCATTTACGATCGGAGGGTTCCGTTAGCCCCTAACCTATTTCACCACTATATATAGTGGGCAACCCTAGAAATTAGGGATCTTGTCCCACCCATTCCGTGTCCACCGCCGCCACTATCTTCTAGGGGATCCGCGCTGCCCAATCTCCAGCCGCCACCCACACTCCCTCGAATCCTCCATCGAGCCAACCCCGGCTCCTCTGAGATCCATCCAGCCGCCCGACCCTCGCCGGAGATGAGTCCCGACAGCCCTGCTCCTTTCCCCTCTTGCTTCTCTTTCTCTCTCGTCTCACATCTCCCCTCTCTCTCAGTAACCTTTTCTTCGATCCATCACCATGAAGTGCCATAGGAGCTCCGCCGCAAGTCCCAAGCCGCTCGTCGCCACCAGGGATCCGTTGGACGTGGCCTCTGCCCTAGGAGCCGTGCCCGTGCCTCGGATCAGCCGCGTCGCCCTGGGTCCCCGTCAGTGTTGGCCCTCTTGTTCCTACACCGGAGAGAGGAGCTCGACCCCTTCTTCCCGCTACGTTCTCTGCTTCTTCCTCGAGCCCGCAAGGGAGACGAGCACCCCTGCACCCCGCCGCCTGCAGGGACTGCAGCCATGTCGGCCTCTCGCCGGAGTCCTTCTCCTTGCCGCTGCCTCCCTGCAAGCACCGCCGCATCACTTCCCTGCTTCCTCTTCGCGCTCATGGCGCCCGGAGCTCGTCTGGCACCTGCCACCGTGGATCCGGCGAGACCCTCCTCGAATACTGCGCCTGTGCCCTGGATCCGCCGACCCTGCCGCCTCCGGCGACGCCCTTTCATTCCCCGCTGTTCCTCGTGTCGTCTCCATCCCGCGCGAGCCAGCACCGCGTGCTCCAGCGTCGCTGCTCCTCTGTCTTTCCTGTCGAACAGAGGAGACGCGCCCGTAACCTCCCCGCATCATGCGTCTGGGTCAGCCAGCGCCAAGCCAGGCCCAATGCGCCAGATCCGGCCCGCCTGGCCTCCCCCTCTTCAGCTGGGCATTGGCCCTTGGTGAGTGCCCAGCCGCCCCCTGTTACAGCCCATTGCCTTTTTTTCTACCCTGCGATTTTAGCAAATATGCAGTAGTTTGGCAGTTTTGCAGATAACCCCCTAAGCTCCATGCATATCGTAACTCTCAAACCGTGCATCGCATGTAAATGTTTTATATATGAAACTTGACTAGAATTTTATCTAGTTTCATAATTTGCAACTTTCAATCATGTTTGACATGTTTAAAATTCTGTTTGTTTAAATTTTCTTAAATAACTTGCTAAAATGATTTAATTCATATCTAAATAACCGTAACTCCGAATTTAATAAACTTTATATGTAAATGGGGTAGAAAAATGCCTAGTTTAACATGGTGCACTCATCTTGCATGTTTAACAACTCTAAAATATGGTTTAGGGCAGAACAGTACCAAACCTAATTTATGCACATGGGGATTTTTCCGGAATTGTTGTTCGTTGTTTCCGGCCTCATTTAAACTTGACTAGATAGTTAGTTTAACTTTGCTTCACCTCTTGCCATGCCAACGAACATTTAATATTGTTGAGTACTTAAACAAGAGAGAACTAAATAAGTCATGTGGTGTTTTTGGCAATATGCAACTCGTTGCATATTGAGCCCCACTTAATTTGTAGTGTTGTTTGTTGCACTTTGCCATGCCATGCTTCTTTAAACCGGACATGCATCATACTTGATTGTGCATCATGACATGATTATGTGATGGTTGTTTACCATGATTGTTTGCTTCTTTCCGGTGTTGCTTCTTCGGGTTGGTTCCGATAACGTCGTGTTGTGAGGATTCGTTCGACTACGTCCGTTTGTCTTCTTCATGGACTCGTTCTTCCTCCTTGCGGGATTTCAGGCAAGATGACCATACCCTCGAAATCACTTCTACCTTTACTTGCTAGTTTCTCGCTCTTTTGCTATGCCTATGCTGCGATACCTACCACTTGCCTTATCATGCCTCCCATATTGTTAAGCCAAGCCTCTAACCCACCTTGTCCTAGCAAACCATTGTTTGGCTATGTTACCGCTTTGCTCAGCCCCTCTTATAGCCTTGTTAGTTGCAGGTGAAGATTGGAGCTTGTTCCATGTTTGGAACATGGATATTTTGTTGGGATATCACAATATCTCTTATTTAACTAATGCATCTATATACTTGGTAAAGGGTGGAAGGCTCGGCCTTATGCCTGGTGTTTTGTTCCACTCTTGCCGCCCTAGTTTCCGTCATATCGGTGTTATGTTCCCAGATTTTGCGTTCCTTACGCGGTTGGGTCATAATGGGAACCCCTTGTCAGTTTGCCTTGAATAAAACTCCTCCAGCAATGCCCAACCTTGGTTTTACCATTTGCACTAACAACCTACCACCTTCCCTTGGGTTCTGCAGACTCAAGGGTCATCTTTATTTTTAAGCCCCCTGGGCCAGTGCTTCTCTAAGTGTTGGTCCGAACCGAGCTGCCTGCGGGGCCACCTCGGGGAAACTTGAGGGTTGGTTTTACTCGTAGCTAGTCTCATCTGAGTGTGCCCTAAGAACGAGATATGTGCAGCTCCTATCTAGATTTGTCGGCACATTCGGGCGGTGTTGCTGGTCTTATTTTACCATTGTCGAAATGTCTTGTAACCGGGATTCCGAGTCTGATCGGGTCTTCCCGCTAGAAGGAATATCCTTCGTTGACCGTGAGAGCTTGTGATGGGCTAAGTTGGGACACCCCTGCAGGGATTTGAACTTTCGGAAGTCGTGCCGGCGGTTATGGGCAGATGGGAATTTGTTAATGTCCGATTGTAGAAAACCTAAAGATTATCTTAATTAAAATACATCAACCGCGTGTGTAACCGTGATGGTCTCTTCTCGGCGGTGTCCGGGAAGTGAACACGGTGTTGGAGTAATGTTTGACGTAGGTTGTTCTAGGATCACTTCTTGATCATAGTTGTTCGACCGTGCCTTTGCTCTCTCTTCTCGCTCTCATTTGCGTATGTTTAGCCACCATATATGCTAGTCACTTGCTGCAACTCCACCTAATACCTTTGCCTTACCTATAAGCTTAAATAGTCTGGATCGCGAGGGTGTGAGATTGCTGAGTCCCCGTGACTCACAGATACACCAGTTTGCAGGTGCCGTTGAATCATGCAGTTGACGCAACCAAGCTCAAGGAGGAGCTCGATGAAGATCTTGTCCTTTGTGTTGTTTCGTTCTAGCTGATCAGTAGTGGAGCCCAGTCGGGATGATCGGGCATCTGTGTAGCATTTGGGGTAGTCTTCTTTTATTTTGGTTCCGTAATCGAATGTTGATTGTATCTGGATGTTGTAATGCTTTATTCATGTAATTGTGTGAAGTGGCGATTGTAAGCCAACTATGTATCTCTTTCCCTTATGTACTACATGGGTTGTGTGAAGATTACCTCACTTGCGACATTGCTTTCAATGCGGTTATGCCTCTAAGTCGTGCTTCGACATGTGGGAGATATAGCCGCATCGAGGGCGTTTCAAGTTGGTATTAGAGCCTTCATCGACTTAGGAGCCCCCTGCTTGATCGAATAGCTGGCGTTGTTGAGTCTAGAAAAATGTTTTGAGTCATTTAGGATTATATATATTAGAGAGTTAGGAATTCTTTTACTCCTCAGTCCCTTCGTCGCTCTGGTGAGACATCCTGACGTAGAGTTTTGACTCTTCTCTTCTAAAGTTTCACTAAACTTTTTTTTAGGATCACGCGGGTATCTTGGAATCGTTCCGATGGTTTTGTGACGAGAACATTGTTCTTGGTGCCTCCTATCATTTAGGGGTTGTGGCAGTGTCCCAGGGAGTTGAGCTCCGAGGTGTTGTCGTCACAATTTTATCGTTGCAGTTCTGGAATACCTGAGTTTAGTTTTGTCGACATCGAAAATCTCTTTTATGCAGTTGTTGGTGAGATAACCTCGACGCCACCCAGTACTGGGGCGGGAGTTCAGGAGTATTGCCATAACTCATATAACATATACTTTTCGAAGGTTGATGTAGACGATTTCTGAAGGTTTCTTTGTTATGTGTTGAAGGATGGATACAGCTGGATGTAGGATTTGCTAGTTTTGGGTGAGATATTATGCTTCCCCTGTATCCCCAACACCTGATTGCATAACCGGAAAATTTTGGGAATTTATAAGTGGGAATTTAAGTAGCTCTTAGGATTTCTTTCCGACAGATGTATGCTATGAAATTGGGGTTCGACGTCTAGTGGTCCGCCTATCCACAGTTGGTTTTACAGTGGTCTCGTTTTGTCTTAAAGAGTCCTTGGCTATGCCGACTCGGGGACGCTTCATATGTCATGTGCACTGCCTTGTACATGATGGTGCTGTACGATTGAGCCCGTGTAGGCCCCACCATGAAAACTTCGGACGAAATCTCTATCATATGTTTGTTCCGGCCTATTCTGCAAGCCAATCCTTTGTTTTGTTTTGAGTTGTGGTATTCGAGTTGCTTCGAAGTCAAATGTTGATTCCATACCTTCCCCAAATGGTGTTCTCATACTCCGAGGTGAATACCAATCCTTCTTGATCATCAAGATTGTTTTGTCAATCCTTTTTCACTGGCGTGTTTCTCTTCAAGTGGATCCAATCATTTCAACATCAGTAAGATCAATTATCAGTTCTTCTCAACGGTGTTTGTTTCATCCGTCTCCAAGTTGCATTTGTTTTTCCCGCCCACCCACCCTTTTTCTTCAAGGACTCGGATTTCTTATTCAAGTATCCTTTTATTAATGGGAAGCTTCTCCATTCCTTTTCTGTCAATATTCTTATCCGGTGATTCTCAAGAAGATGCTAATGAAGCTTCAAGTTCGTCTCTCGTCACTCATTTTCTTCTCTGGTGGATTTAATTCAAGCTTTGGTATTGAGCAAACTCCTTTTCTTTTTGCCCAATGCCTATTTATGCCGGTGCACCTCTTAATCTTCCGCACTTGCTATTCTTTTGTTCCGGAGTGCTAAAGATATCTCAGAAGATTCGTGTTTCCACTCTTAATCCATTCAAGCTATTTTGAGGATGTTATCTCATTCAAGCCTTTTAATTCAACCGGTGCAATCTCTCCTTTAATCATTTCAACAGTGTATCTTTTGAGTGGGCCCTAACCCACAGGTCTTTTCCCAGGATCTTACCTGACTCTTCTTATTTTTTTCTGGATCTATCCTCAAATTTCTTTTCGAAGTTTGACGTAAGAATGATTGTCATCAGTCAAATGCCTTTCTCCAAGATCTTTCATTTCTTTTCATCGTTGGCTCAACTTTTCCATTCTTCATTCCGGTGTGCCTCAATAATTCATGGTGGTGTTTCTCGTCGTAATTCTTGGATTTTGAAGAACGAAGAAGAGTTTCTCTTTAATCTTGCTCCATTCTCTTCAAGATTCATGGTTCTAGCTTGATGCCACCATCTCATTATTATTTTCGATTGTGGGAATTCTCTTCATCCATCCGGAGCATTTCATGAGTTGTTTTCTCTTTTCCTTCCTCCGGAGCCCATCATTTTAGAAGACTTATTCATTCTCAGCTTTCAGATATGGTTCTCCAAATCTTACCGATGCTTCGCTCAAGTGATCTCTAATCAGTTCGTGATCCCTTCGTTCTCATGTATCTAGATTCTCTCAAGCATCTTCGTTCATTTGCAAATTCTTCATGGTGATTCGTTATCTTTTATTCATTCTTTTTCAATCCTTTCGGTGGTTCGTTTAAGAGTTCCTCTTCCTTTGTTTATCATACCAATTCATTCGTTGTTTCAATCCTACCGGCGGTTCATTGAAGACCTTCCCAAGTTTATGCTATATCTCTATTAAACCTTTCTACGAGAATAAGTAGTATGCCAATTCCATTGCTTGTCATCAATTTGAATTGGTGAAGGATAAGCATAATGTAATTATTATTCTTGTTTCATCCATATGTTAATCTTTTCTTCCGGAGTTTGTTCACGATGATTAAATTCTTGGTTTCAAGTGCTCGTCTTTCTTTCCCGGAGTTCCAAGCTCTAATTATCACGGAGATCCATCTAAATCATTACAAGGTTTCACCTTATGTTCTCAACTTCTCTTTCTTTTGATCATTCTTTTATTTCTGGAGTTCTTCATGGAGGCTCAACATGGTGGTTCATCAAGGATTTAATTCCTTCTAGAAGTGTTCATCGAGATTCTTTCCAGAGGAGCTCAAGTATTCTTTATCTTGCATTTCAAAGTACAATTCGTTCTATCTTATCTTTTGAGGTGGTATTACGTCATTCTTGACAATTTCCCTTCTTGTTTCATGATTCGCATGCTGTCAAGAATGAGATAGTTAAACACACCAATTTCTTCGAGCATGAGTTCTTCTCAATCCACCAATCGCTTTGTTGGAGTTATCTTGGGTTATATTTCACCTAAAGCTTTTCCCTAAGGATTGTTGCTATTTATGGTGCTTATAAAGGACCCAAGTTCTTCTTTCATCCTTCCGGTGAAATAAGCTTTCTCGTCTCCTTGTTCATACCAATCTAATTATTTTTCCCGTGAGTGGCAGGTTGTCACCCCATATTCTGAGATGTTTTTCTATAAGCCCACATCAAGCTTATCCTTTCGTTGTTGATAATCCAACAACTCCGCTCTAGCATTTGTGGTAAGCGTGATCTTACAAGATCTTGTTTCCTTCCATTCATTCCATCCATTCTTTCTTTTCTTCCGGTGGCATTGTGATGTTGCTCTCTTCAACCCATCTTTTCGTTTTGTTAGGATTGTGTTCTTTTCTTGGTTTATCCATTTAATCGGAGTGTTGTGTCCTTTTTCCTCAAGCTCTTTTCGCCTTATCAAGTCTTGCATTCCTTCTCAACCGGAGTGCTGTCTGAGATCTTTCTTACCCCCTTGTGCCATTCTTTCAATAGTGCCGATGTAACATCCCAAATTTCCAATTTGGAATGTTATACATTAGATCATCATTGCATATCATATTTTATTTTGCATTTTGCTTGATCCTAGAAATTCTACACAACTCAATGACCCACAGAGAGAGTTGGGGATTTCGTTATTTTCATATTTGAGTTTTCTCAAATTTTGAGAATAGGATCATTTGATTTTATTTATTTTATCATCAATTATTTCTATTACAAAAATATGAGAGAGGGAATAAAATGACTTTCCTAAAATAAAGAAATATTGAGGATTTAATAATAAAATCAAATAAGTTTTTATTTCGAAGTTTTTCGGTGTTTTATTTGAATTTAGGAAAAATGTGCGTTTTTCAAAATTGCATTTAGGTTCCAAATAAATGTTCACCTTGTGCGGCTTGATTTTGGAAGCCCGCAAAAATTTATTTCGGAATTTTTGGAGTCCGTTTAGTATTTCTTTTTATTTTTCTTCTCCGCGTAATATGAAAAAAAACGAACCGACCTAGGGCCGTGTCCGACTAGGACTCCCGGCCTGTTAGGCTATTTAAGCCGGGGGAGGCCCAGCCAGAGCTAACCCTAGCCCGAGCCGCCCCCAGCCCCCAGCCCCCAGCCACCGCGCCGCCTCACCGCCGCCGCGGACGCCGCCGCACGCTCGCCGAGGTTCGCCGCCGCCTCGAAATCCGCGCCGTTTTTTTATTTTTTTTCGTAAAACTGTTCGGTTTTTCCGTCGGTTTTTTTAGATTCTGTTTTTTTATAGATCGGTTTTCCAGTTTATTTAAATAGTGAGTGTTCGTCCGTTTGTTCGTTCTAGTGAACGTTTGTCGTTTTCTTCTTCTTTTTCTTGGATTAAATCCGCGATTTTTCTGATCGCGATTCCTGATCCAATTTTCATTTTAGTATAAATTTTCGCTCGTTTATCGGAATCAGGCGATTCAAGCGCCTAGAGTTTCGTCTCGAAACCCTCTATCCGTTTAACCAACTTAAACAAGTTTTTGCCACTGTAAAATTTACCCTAGATCCAAATTAGTAGAACGAAGTTGTTTTCTTTCGCCGTTTGACTTTCGTTGCTTCGTTCGATTTGATTCTTTTTGCCAACCGGAGTTCTTAAGTTGAACCTTCTGGTTAGATCTCTTATTTGAGTTTTACCTATGCATTAGATGAGTACTTATTGTATGCTTGTTTGTTTGTCTGCGATAGAATACCCGGAGTGCGCCGCTTGTTACTTCGAATCTCTAGGTTTCGCGGATCATCAGCAAGGCAAGTAACACTTTGATCATACCTTTTCTACTACCCAGTTTTATTGCATAAGATCAATCCTCACACATTGCATGATTAGGATCTAATTAAATTGTGGGATGGGAAGTAGATGAGGTAGTACCTATTACCTGTTTATTGTCAAACCTTTGGGAGTTACTTCTACGTTTGCTTATTAAGCCATGCTATGCTAGTAGACGTGGATTGGGTGAGTGATATCCATGATAGATGTGAGTTTGTTAATTAATGGTTTATCTAAGGTGGCAACTTAAATACACATCTGGGTGGATTGAGGCACCTGGGTATTCCAGGACTTGCCTGTTTTCTTTTGGACCGCCACCCAGGCTCAAAGGGATCATGAGACTATTCATACTAGAAACTTCCGTGTGCAGCCACAAGCTATTATGGGCTCTAGCATAGTTGACTAAGTCGTGTGAACTCTTACAGTGGTAGACTAGCAGATGTAGGGGATGTAGGTGGTACGGTCTACCCGATCGTAAGGTGCTAGCGCTTCTGAAAGACTATGTCTCGGCCATCCGTCTTCTCAAACACCATGTAGTGCGAGAAACCAAACGGAGGCGATCGAGTCTTGTGGGGAAAAGTGCGCAAACCTCTGCAGAGTGTAATAAACTAATCATGGTTAGCCGTGTCCCCGGTTATGGACGATCTTGAGTATCTAGTACCTGGATTATCATGTGAATCTCAACATGTTACTCTAAATTAACTTTGTTGGGTTATGTTTAATGATGATGTTTAATTGGGATTGAGAATGCTGTCAACCATTCTCAATGTTTAACAACTACCATGATAGTTAAATAAATTTATTCCTTTGAAGTAGGGAAAAATTGGCTTTACGCAAAACTGTAACCATAGAGCTTTCCACCAGCCAAATATGCATATAGTATAGCTGTTTCATTCCATTACTCTCGATGTGTTACCTTGCCAGCATATTCCATGTGCTGACCCGTTTTGCGGTGCAACGTTAATGTTGCAGACTTTTCAGACGACGATTAAGGAGTTTTAGGTCGTGGTTCTATACTCAGTGATGCCGTTGGAGTTGATGGACTCACTTATCTTCCAAGCCTTCCGCTGTTATCGTTATTAGATGGCCTTAAGCCATATTTATTGTAATAAGTTCTCTATTGAGACACTCGATGTAATAAGTGTGTGATTGCTACTCTGCTATAAATCCTCCGAGTACTGTGTGGTGTCAGCATTACTGATCCAGGGATGACACCGGAGCACAGAGATCAGACTGTTTGAGGTCTGGTCGCTACAGAGATGGTATCAAAGCACACGCTGACTGTAGGACACGACCACTAAGCTAAAAGACCTAGATCACTTTTCCCTCTCTCGTCTTCTGACTTCTCATCTTTTCTACTCTTTAGGATGGCGGATGCAAGGAACAAGTTCACGCAACTGGATGAAGATACACCCTTTGGACGTCACTTGAAGGAAGTCACTAGATACCTGAACATAGGAGTACCAAGCTTCACAGGAACCTATAACGCCACTTTACCTGAAGAAGAGCGTTGGATGATTCAAGTTCAAGTTCCAGGAAGGACGTTCATGCCAGTCACTGAGCCCATAGAGTTTTCTTTTGATGCACCAACTTGGAGTCTAGGAAAGAGCATGGCAGCTCACATCGCCATGGGACACATTGGAGAAGTCTACCGCAAGGATCTCAAGGATACTGTCTACCAGATTTGTGGGCGCCGAGATGAACACTGGGAGATGATCAGCACCAGGAAGGATAGATCAATCGCAGCTTTTATCCAGGAGTTAAACCAGCACATTCGACGACAGGAGAACCAGATGTGCGCCGACATGATTGATCTGAAGAAGGCTAAGACTAGAATCAAGGAACTGGAGGAAGAACTCAAGGCTACACGTGAAGATTATGAAGAGGAAATTGAAGTATTGGTGGAGAAGAATGACGACCTGATCAAGAAGATTGGAATATTTATGGAAGGCCCTACGCCAGTAGAGGAAGACGAAGAACCCAAGGAGATTAGCCCGGAAGACTATATCATCATCGACGGCACCGATTCGGATCCAGATAGTAGCGATGATGACTATGTTGATGAAGCTGGAGCAGATATCATGGAGTCTGCAACCGAAGAATATTTTTAGTAGACCACCTCATCAGTAGTAGTAGTCCACCATGTAAATATAGTAGTCCGAGCACTTCTGCGATAGATAGATCGATTGTATGCCCTTGTTTGTTTGATTGAAGTGAATTGTTTGCTTTTTCCTCATGTGCATATGGGTAGTGTTTTCTCTTTAGACCCCCTCTATTCTTAGATCTCATCTTTTCTAAACCCTCAAATGCCTCCGAGACGTGACCCCGGATTTGCCTTTCCACTGGAGCTCACCCAGTTGATCCAGCAGCAGAACACCTTGATGCAGTTGCTAGTCCAGAATCAGAATCAGGGAACAACAACAACAACCCACCACCACCACCACCACCTGTTGACCACTTAGCCCTTTTTCTTAGGCTGAATCCGTCGGTGTTTTCCAGTAGCACCAAGCCGATAGTAGCAGATGATTGGCTCCGCAAGACAGCTAGGGAGTTAACCATAGCAGGATGCACAGATGCGGAGAAGGTGAAGTTTGCCACACATCAGCTTGAAGGACCCGCAGCATCATGGTGGGAGAATTTCACAGCCACTTTCCCAGTCGACACTGTCACATGGGACCAGTTTCAGCAGGCTTTTCGTACTGCCCATGTTTCAGCAGGAGTTATGGCCATGAAGAAGCGTGAGTTTCGCAACTTGCGCCAAGGAGGACGGACAGTTGGCCAGTATGTGGAGGACTTTAGTAAGTTAGCACGTTATGCCCCAGATGACGTCGCTACGGATGCAGCAAAGCAGGAGAAGTTTTTGGAAGGACTGAATAATGAGTTGATCATGCAGTTGATGGTAGCAACCTTCAACAACTACCAGGAGTTGGTAGATCGTGCTCTTATGATTGAAGGGAAGCAACAACAAATTGAGAATCGCAAGAGGAAGTATGGACAAGGGAAGTACAATTCAGGAGCTCAGTAGAAGCCACATTTTACCCCTAGACCGGGAGGACATTTTCAGCATACCCATGGAGGAGGTAGCTCACACAATCACAATGGCACCAAGAATGGTAATGGCAATGGAGGAAGCAACGGCCAGAACCACACCAACCCATCAACCCCAGCCAAGAAGGACCTAAGCCAAGTCACTTGCTTTAAGTGTCAGAAGACCGGACATTATGCTAATGAATGTCCTGAAGGCCAAAATGGCAATGGAAGTTCTGGGAAGAAGTCGAACCCTTTCAACAGGGGACAGGTGAACCACGTTAGCATGGAGGAGGTTGAAGCTCAGCCCGATGCAGTAATAGGTAAGTTTTTGGTTAAGTCGTTTACTGCACTCGTTCTTTTTGATACTGGTGCATCGCATTCATACATCTCAAGGGGATTTGTGGATAAGTATAACCTATCAACCCAGGCCCTTAGGTCACCCATGTTAGTAACCTCGCCTGGAGCAGAGTATGTGGCTAGTCTATGGTGTGATCGGTTACCATTAAGGATTGGTAACTATGTTTTTCCCTCAGACCTAATAGTATTAGAATCTCAAGGATTGGATGTGATATTAGGCATGGATTGGTTATCAAAGTATGAAGGGAATGTTGAATGTGCTAGTAAGTCAATTTTGCTTACCACCCCAGAAGGGAGAAGGATCAAGTATGTATCCCGGCATGTGCCAAAGAGGACTCAAGTGAATTGCCTAACAAGAGTTGTGCAGGAGGAAGTACCAGTGGTAAGGGATTTCCCTGAAGTATTTCTAGAGGAGTTGCCAGGCATGCCACCAGATAGAGATATTGAGTTTTTGGTTGAGCTATTGCCAGGCACAGGGCCAATATCAAAGAGACCATATAGGATGCCAGCAAAGGATTTGGTGGAAATTAAGAAGCAGATTAAGGAGTTACTGGATAAGGGATATATCCGCCCAAGTTCTTCACCTTGGGGATCGCCAGTACTTCTAGTGGAGAAAAAGGATGGATCGTTAAGGATGGTTGTTGATTATCGAGGATTGAATGAAGTAACGATCAAGAATAAGTACCCACTACCAATGATCAACGATCTGTTTGATCGATTGCAAGGAGCTAATGTATTTTTCCAAGATCGATCTGCGATCAGGGTACCACCAGTTGAAGATTCGAGAACAGGATATTCCGAAGACAACTTTTATCACCAGGTATGGGCTGTACGAGTATACCGTTATGTCATTTGGTCTGACTAACGCACCTGCCTATTTTATGAACATGATGAACAAAGTGTTTATGGAGTTCTTGGATAAGTTCGTCATAGTGTTCATTGATGATATCCTGGTTTACTCGAAGAATGAAGAGGAGCATAAGGAACATTTGCGACTAGTACTTGAGGAGCTCAGAGAACATCAATTATATGCCAAGTTCAGCAAATGTGAGTTTTGGTTGAAGGAAGTAGGATTTCTCGGACATGTTATATCTGGAGAAGGTATAGCAGTTGATCCCACTAAAGTTGATACCGTGACCAAGTGGGAAGCCCCAACAACAGTTGGAGAGATCCGGAGTTTTCTTGGACTCGCAGGATACTACCGGAGATTTATTGAGAATTTCTCAAAGATTGCGAAGCCTATGACTGAGTTGTTGAAGAAAAATACCAAGTTCATATGGACGGAGGAATGTGAGGCTAGTTTCCAGGAGTTGAAGAAACGCTTGGTTACCTCACCAGCGTTGATTTTGCCAGACCAGACCAAAGATTATGAGGTGTATTGCGACGCTTCATGTCAAGGACTTGGAGCAGTGCTTATGCAGGAAGGGAGAGTTGTTTCATATGCCTCAAGACAACTGAAGCCTCATGAGTTGAATTATGCCACGCATGATTTGGAGTTAGCAGCCGTAGTGCATGCATTGAAGACTTGGAGACATTTTCTGATTGGAAATCATTGTGAGGTGTACACGGATCATAAGAGTTTGAAGTACATTTTCACACAGAAGGAGTTGAACCTCAGACAAATGAGATGGTTGGAGCTCATCAAGGATTATGATATGAGATTGCATTATCACCCCGGAAAGGCTAATGTAGTAGCTGACGCATTAAGCTGTAAGAGCCATGTCAATACATTAATGACGGGAGAAATACCAAGGGAGCTAGCAGAAAATCTTCGTGAACTATGTTTGGAAATAGTTCCAAGAGGCTATGTAGCAGCATTGGAAATTCAGTCAACTTTGATGGATAGAATCAGAGAAGCTCAAAGGACTGACAAAGAGATTGCCTCCATTAAGGAGAAACTTAGTAAAGGAAAAGCTAATGGATTTCGTGAGGATGAGCATGATACCCTATGGTTTGAAGACCGCGTTTACGTGCCCAATGACCCGGAGATCAGGAAGTTGATACTGCACGAGGCACACGACTCACTGTATTCAATTCACCCAGGAAATACCAAGATGTACTTGGATCTGAAGGATATTTTCTGGTGGACCGGAATGAAGAAAGATATTGTGGAGTATGTAGCAGTTTGTGATGTATGTCAGAGAGTAAAGGCAGAGCATCAGAAGCCAGCAGGATTGTTACAACCATTGCCGATACCCAAATGGAAGTGGGATAAGCTAGGCATGGGTTTTATCACGGGATTACCAGGACTCGTTCAGGCTATGAATCGATTTGGGTTGTAGTCGATCGATTAACGAAAGTAGCTCATTTCATCCCAGTAAAGACCACTTACACCAGTGCTAAGTTGGCAAAGATATACATGACCAGGATCGTATGTTTGCATGGAGTTCCAAGGAGTATCGTATCAGATAGAGGAACCTAGTTTACCTCAAAGTTCTGGAAGAAGTTGCACGAAACTTTGGGTACCAGGCTAGAATTCAGTACAACTTTTCATCCACAGACAGATGGACAGACCGAGAGAGTCAATCAGATTTTGGAGGATATGCTGAGAGCTTGTGCGCTATATTATGGATCTAGTTGGGACGATAATTTTCCATATGCAGAGTTCTCTTACAACAATAGTTACCAAACCAGTTTAAAGATGGCCCCTTTCGAAGCATTGTACAGAAGGAGGTGCAGGACACCGTTATCGTGGGACGAAGTTGGAGACTGCCAGTTGTTTGGACCTGGCTTGATTAAAGAGTCTGAACAGAAGGTGAAGTTGATTCGCGATAGGCTCAAGGTAGCCCAGTCGAGACAGGAAAGTTATGCAGATTCTAAACGCAAGGAGACAGTTTACGAAGTCGGAGATAGAGCTTATCTTCGAGTATCTCCACTTCGGGGAACAAAGCATTTTGGAGTTAAAGGGAAGTTAGCGCCACGATTTGTAGGACCATATCGAGTTTTGGAGCGTATGGGAGAAGTGGCCTACAAGTTGGAATTGCCCGAAGGATTGTCAGGAGTTCATGATGTGTTCCATGTTTCTCAGTTAAAGAAATGTCACGCGGAGATGGCTGACATACCTTTGAGAGACACAGTGCCATTGGAAACTATTCAGTTGGATAACAATTTGACCTACGAGGAGAAACCATTTAAGATCCTCGAGTTTGCCAGTCGAGTCACTCGCAGCAAGGTTATCAAGTTTTGCAAAGTTCAGTGGAGCCACCACACGGAGGATGAAGCCACCTGGGAGCGAGAGGAAGATTTGCTCAAAGACCACCCTCACCTATTTTCTAGCCAACCCGAATCTCGAGGGCGAGATTCATCTTAAGGGGGGTAGGTTTGTAACATCCCAAATTTCCAATTTCGAATGTTATACATTAGATCATCATTGCATATCATATTTTATTTTGCATTTTGGTTGATCCTAGAAATTCTACGCAACTCAATGACCCACGGAGAGAGTTGGGGATTTCGTTATTTTCATATTTGAGTTTTCTCAAATTTTGAGAATAGGATTATTTGATTTTATTTATTTTATCATCAATTATTTCTATTACAAAAATACGAGAGAGGGAATAAAATGACATTCCCAAAATAAAGAAATATTGAGGATTTAATAATAAAATCAAATAAGTTTTTATTTCGAAGTTTTTCGGTGTTTTATTTGAATTTAGGAAAAATGTGCGTTTTTCAAAATTGCATTTAGGTCCCAAATAAATGTTCACCTTGTGCGGCTTGATTTTAGAAGCCCGTAAAAATTTATTTCGGAATTTTTGGAGTCCGTTAATATTTCTTTTTATTTTTCTTCTGTGCGTAATATTAATAAAAAACGAACCGACCTAGGGCCGTGTCCGACTAGGACTCCCGGCCTGTTAGGCTATTTAAGCCGGGGGAGGCCCAGCCAGAGCTAACCCTAGCCCGAGCCGCCCCCAGCCCCCAACCCCCAGCCGCCGCCGCGCCCCGCCGCCGCCGCGCCGCCTCACCGCCGCCGCGGACGCCGCCGCCGCCGCACGCTCGCCGAGGTTCGCCACCACCTCGAAATCCGCGCCGTTTTTTTATTTTTTTTCGTAAAACCGTCCGGTTTTTCCGTCGGTTTTTTTAGATTCGGTTTTTTTATAGATCGGTTTTTCCGGTTTATTTAAATAGTGAGTGTTCGTCCGTTTGTTCGTTCTAGTGAACGTTTGTCGTTTTTTTCTTCTTTTTCTCGGATTAAATCCGCGATTTTTCTGATCGCGATTCCTGATCCAATTTTCGTTTTAGTATAACTTTTCGCTCGTTTATCGGAATCAGGCGATTCAAGCGCCTAGAGTTTCATCTCGAAACCCTCTATCCGTTTAACCAACTTAAACAAGTTTTTGCCACTGTAAAATTTGCCCTAGATCCAGATTAGTAGAACGAAGTTGTTTTCTTTCGCCGTTTGACTTTCGTTGCTTCGTTCGATTTGATTCTTTTTGCCAACCGGAGTTCTTAAGTTGAACCTTCTGGTTAGATCTCTTATTTGAGTTTTACCTGTGCATTAGATGAGTACTTATTGTATGCTTGTTTGTTTGTCTGCGATAGAATACCCGGAGTGCGCCGCTTGTTACTTCGAATCTCTAGGTTTCGCGGATCATCAGCAAGGCAAGTAACACTTTGATCATACCTTTTCTACTACCCAGTTTTATTGCATAAGATCAATCCTCACACATTGCATGATTAGGATCTAATTAAATTGTGGGATGGGAAGTAGATGAGGTAGTACCTATTACCTGTTTATTGTCAAACCTTTGGGAGTTACTTCTACGTTTGCTTATTAAGCCATGCTATGCTAGTAGACGTGGATTGGGTGAGTGATATCCATGATATATGTGAGTTTGTTAATTAATGGTTTATCTAAGGTGGCAACTTAAATACACATCTGGGTGGATTGAGGCACCTGGGTATTCCAGGACTTGCCTGTTTTCTTTTGGACCGCCACCCAGGCTCAAAGGGATCATGATACTATTCATACTAGAAACTTCCGTGTGCAGCCACAAGCTATTATGGGCTCTAGCATAGTTGACTAAGTCGTGTGAACTCTTACAGTGGTAGACTAGCAGATGTAGGGGATGTAGGTGGTACGGTCTACCCGATCGTAAGGTGCTAGCGCTTCTGAAAGACTATGTCTCGGTCATTCGTCTTCTCAAACACCATGTAGTGCGAGAAACCAAACGGAGGCGATCGAGTCTTGTGGGGAAAAGTGCGCAAACCTCTGCAGAGTGTAATAAACTAATCATGGTTAGCCGTGTCCCCGGTTATGGACGATCTTGAGTATCTAGTACCTGGATTATCATGTGAATCTCAACATGTTATTCTAAATTAACTTTGTTGGGTTATGTTTAATGATGATGTTTAATTGGGATTGAGAATGCTGTCAACCATTCTCAATGTTTAACAACTACCATGATAGTTAAATAAATTTATTCCTTTGAAGTAGGGAAAAATTGGCTTTACGCAAAACTATAACCATAGTGCTTTCCACCAGCCAAATATGCATATAGTATAGCTGTTTCATTCCATTACTCTCGATGTGTTACCTTGCCAGCATATTCCATGTGCTGACCCATTTTGTGCTGCAACGTTAATGTTGCAGACTTTTCAGACGACGATTAAGGAGTTTTAGGTCGTGGTTCTATACTCAGTGACGCCGTTGGAGTTGATGGACTCACTTATCTTCCAAGCCTTCCGCTGTTATCGTTATTAGATGGCCTTAAGCCATATTTATTGTAATAAGTTCTCTATTGAGACACTCGATGTAATAAGTGTGTGATTGCTACTCTGCTATAAATCCTCCGAGTACTGTGTGGTGTCAGCATTACTGATCCAGGGATGACACCGGAGCACAGAGATCAGACTGTTTGAGGTCTGGCGCTACAGCCGAAGACAGTGTGTTGTTGATTTCATCAAGCATACTCTCTTCTTGTCAAGTTCTGATTCAATTCCTTTTCTTTTTAGTCGGAGTGCTGTCCAAATTATACCATTCTTAATCCTTCTCTATCTTGTTTTAACCGGAGTGGTTTCAATATATATCTTTCCCTTCAACCTCAGGGTTTTTCCCAATGTTCTTTGTCCCCATTTTTCTAACGGAGTGTTTTTCAACTTTGTTCATCTCTGTTGCTTTCTTTCTTTCATCTGTTTAACCTCTCAAGGTTCTTTGGTTTCACTTGTTTGTTAAAGATTCAACTTAGTTTTACCTCTCCTCTTCTCTTCCTTTTCCGTTTCCTCCGGTGCCATTCTAGATCTCGGGACGAGATCCTCTCGTAGTGGTGGAGTGTTGTGACGCCCCGAGACCGATGTGCCAGGTGTCTTTGAGTTATTCGCTATTGTTGCTTTGTCATTTGCTTGCGTGTCGCTTCTTGTCATGTCATCATGTGCATTGCATCATCATGTTTTCAAAACTTGCATTCGCCCGGGTTCTTCAAGTTCTTTCCGTTGTCCATTCTGAGCCCAGACACACTTGCACGCGCCCGCGGCATGTCCGAAATAGTATTTTATAAGTGGCTGGAAAATGTTCTCGGATTGGGTTGAGAGTTGACATGTGGTCTTTGTTGGAAATATGCCCTAGAGGCAATAATAAAAGTGTTATTATTATATTTCCTTGTTCATGATAATTGTCTTTTATTCATGCTATAACTGTATTATCCGGAAATCGTAATACACGTGTGAATACATAGACCACAATATGTCCCTAGTGAGCCTCTAGTTGACTAGCTCGTTGTGATCAACAGATAGTCATGGTTTCCTGGCTATGGACATTGGATGTCGTTGATAACGGGATCACATCATTAGTAGAATGATGTGATGGACAAGACCCAATCCTAAGACTAGCACAAAAGATCGTGTAGTTCATTTGCTAGAGCTTTGCCAATGTCAAGTATCTCTTCCTTCGACCATGAGAGCGTGTAACTCCTGGATACCGTAGGAGTGCTTTGGGTGTATCAAACGTCACAACGTAACTGGGTGACTATAAAGGTGCAATACAGGTATCTCCAAAAGTATCTATTGTTTTATGCGGATCGAGACTGGGATTTGTCACTCCATGTAAACGGAGAGGTATCTCTGGGCCCACTCGGTAGGACATCATCATATGCGCAATGTGACCAAGGAGTTGATCACGGGATGATGTGTTACGGAACGAGTAAAGTGACTTGCCGGTAACGAGATTGAACAAGGTATTGGATACCGACGATCGAATCTCGGGCAAGTAACATACCGATAGACAAAGGGAATTGAATACGGGATTGATTAAGTCCTTGACATCGTGGTTCATCCGATGAGATCATCGTGGAACATGTGGGAGCCATCATGGGTATCCAGATCCCGCTGTTGGTTATTGACCGGAGAACGTCTCGGTCATGTCTGCATGTCTCCCGAACCCGTAGGGTCTACACACTTAAGGTTCGATGACGCTAGGGTTATAAAGGAAGTTTGTATGTGGTTACCGAATGTTGTTCGGAGTCCCGGATGAGATCCCGGACGTCACGAGGAGTTCCGGAATGGTCCGGAGGTAAAGATTTATATATGGGAAGTCCTATTTTGGCCACCGGAAAATGTTCGGGATTTTTCGGTATTGTACCGTGAAGGTTCTAGAAGGTTCCGGAGTGGGGCCCACCTGCATGGGGGGACCCACATGGACGTGGGTAGTGGGGGCAAGGCCCCACACCCCTGGTCAAGGCGCACCAAGATCCCCCCTTAGAAGGAATAAGATCATATCCCAAAGGGATAAGATCAAGATCCCTAAAAAGGGGGGATAACAATCGGTGGGGAAGGAAATAATGAGATTTCTTTCCTCCCACCTTGGCCAACGCCCCAATGGACTTGGAGGGCAAGAAACCAGCCCCTCCACCCCTATATATAGTGGGGAGGCGCATGGGAGCTATAGACGAAGTTCTGGCGCAGCCCTTCCCCTCTCCCAAGTCTTCCTCCTCTCCCGCGGTGCTTGGCGAAGCCCTGCAGGATTGCCACGCTCCTCCACCACCACCACGCTGTTGTGCTGCTGTTGGATGGAGTCTTCCTCAACCTCTCCCTCTCTCCTTGCTGGATCAAGGCGTGGGAGACGTCACCGGGCTGTACGTGTGTTGAACGCGGAGGTGCCGTGCGTTCGGCACTTGATCATCGGTGATTTGAATCACGACGAGAACGACTCCTTCAACCCCGTTCACTTGAACGCTTCCGCTTAGCGATCTACAAGGGTATGTAGATGCACTCTCTTTCTACTCGTTGCTGGTCTCTCCATAGATAGATCTTGGTGACACGTAGGAAAATTTTGAATTTCTACTGCGTTCCCCAACAGTCTTATTATAGTGTAGATAGACCGCCTGTCAAATTTCATCGCATTCGGAGTTCGTTTGACGCCCCAACGGATAACTATAGCGGCATTATAGCCGGTCTAACGTCGGACGTTTTCGGTCTCCGGAAACAGATGCCGGTCCCTCTCTCTCTGTTCTCCCTCTTGCAGTCTCACCACAGCCCACCTAGTCCATCCTCCTTCCCCTCTTCGCTTTCGAAGTTGTCCGATGCGACCGCACGGTCCGAAACCCTCTCTGCTCAGTGCATCAAACCCCTCGCGCGTGTCCGAAAAGTTGTCCCGGACCCGACCCGGACTGTCACCACCGTTGTGTCCAGATCATCCCCAAACATCTACAGAACATCACCATTTTCTTATTTGGACTCCTCTTAACCCTTTATTCTGGGTCGTCCGTTTATGATCGGAGGGTTCCGTTAGCCCCTAACCTATTTCACCGCTATATATAGTGGGCAACCCTAGAAATTAGGGATCTTGTCCCACCCATTCCGTGTCCACCGCCACCACTATCTTCTTGAATATCCGCGCTGCCCAATCTCCAGCCGCCACCCACACTCCCTCGAATCCTCCATCGAGCCAACCCCGGCTCCTCTGAGATCCATCCAGCCGCCCGACCCTCGCCGGAGATGAGTCCCGACAGCCCTGCTCCTTTCCCCTCTTGCTTCTCTTTCTATCTCATCTCACATCTCCTCTCTCTCTCTCAGGAACCTTTTCTTCGATCCATCGCCATGAAGTACCACAAGAGCTTCGCCGCAAGTCCCAAGCCGCGCGTCGCCACCAGGGATCCGCCGGACGTGGCCTCTGCCCTAGGACCCATGCCCGTGCCTCGGATCAGCCGCGTTGCCCTAGGTCCCCGTCAACGTTGGCCGTCTTGTTCCTGCGCCGGACAGAGGAGCTCGACCCCTTCTTCCCGCTACGTTCTCTGCTTCTTCCTCGAGCCCGCAAGGGAGACGAGCACCCCTGCACCCCGCCGCCTGCAGGGACTGCAGCCATGTCGGCCTCTCGCCGGAGTCCTTCTCCTTGCCGCTGCCTCCCTGCAAGCACCGCCGCATCACTTCCCTGCTTCCTCTTCGCGCTCATGGCGCCCGGAGCTCGTCCGGCACCTACCACCGTGGATTCGGCGAGACCCTCCTCGAATACTGCGCCTGTGCCCTGGTTCCGCCGACCCTGCCGCCTCCGGTGACGCCCTTTCGTTCCCCGCTGTTCCTCGTGTCGTCTCCATCCCGCGCGAGCCAGCGTCGCGTGCTCCAGCGTCGCTTCTCCTCTGTCTTTCCTGTCGAACAGAGGAGACGCGCCCGTAACCTCCCCGCATCGTGCGTCTGGGTCAGCCAGCGCCAAGCCAGGCCCAATGCGCCAGATCCGGCCCGCCTGGCCTCCCCCTCTTCAGCTGGGCCTTGGCCCTTGGTGAGTGCCCAGCCGCCCCCTGTTACAGCCCATTGCCTTTTTTTCTTCCCTGCGATTTTAGCAAATATGCAGTAGTTTGGCAGTTTTGCAGATAACCCCCTAAGCACCATGCATATCGTAACTCTCAAACCGTGCATCGCATGTAAATGTTTTATATATGAAACTTGACTAGAATTTCATATAGTTTCATAATTTGAAACTTTCAATCATGTTTGACATGTTTAAAATTCTGTTTGTTTAAATTAGCTTAAATAACTTGCTAAAATGATTTAATTCATATCTAAATAACCGTAACTCCGAATTTAATAAACTTTATATGTAAATGGGGTAGAAAAATGCCTAGTTTAACATGGTGCACTCATCTAGCATGTTTAACAACTCTAAAATATGGTTTAGGGAAGAACAGTACCAAACCTAATTTATGCACATGGGGATTTTTTCGGAATTGTTGTTCGTTGTTTCCGGCCTCATTTAAACTTGACTAGATAGTTAGTTTAACTTTGCTTCACCTCTTGCCATGGTAACGAACATTTAATATTGTTGAGTACCTAAACGAGAGAGAACTAAATAAGTCATGTGGTGTTTTCGGCAATATGCAACTCGTTGTATATTGAGCCCCACTTAATTTGTAGTGTTGTTTGTTGCACTTTGCCATGCCATGCTTCATTAAACTGGACATGCATCATACTTGATTGTGCATCATGACATGATTATATGATGGTTGTTTACCATGATTGTTTGCTTCTTTCTGGTGTTGCTTCTTCGGGTTGGTTCCGATAACGTCGTGTTGTGCGGATTCGTTCGACTACGTCTATTTGTCTTCTTCATGGACTCGTTCTTCCTCCTTGCGGGATTTCAGGCAAGATGACCATACCCTCGAAATCACTTCTATCTTGCTTGCTAGTTGCTCGCTCTTTTGCTATGCCTATGCTGCGATACCTACCACTTGCCTTATCATGCCTCCCATATTGTTAAGCCAAGCCTCTAACACACCTTGCCCTAGCAAACCATTGTTTGGCTATGTTACCGCTTTGCTCAGCCCCTCTTATAGCATTGTTAATTGCAGGTGAAGATTGGAGCTTGTTCCATGTTTGGAACATGGAAATTTTTTGGGATATTACAATATCTCTTATTTAATTAATGCATCTATATACTTGGTAAAGGGTGGAAGGCTCGGCCTTATGCCTGGTGTTTTTTCCCCTCTTGCCGCCCTAGTTTCCGTCATATCGGTGTTTTGTTCCCGGATTTTGCGTTCCTTACGCGATTGGGTCATAATGGGAACCCCTTGACAGTTCGCCTTGAATAAAACTCCTCCAGCAATGCCCAACCTTGGTTTTACCATTTGCAAAAACAACCTACCACCTTCCCTTGGGTTCTGCAGACTCAAGGGCCATATTTATTTTTAACCCCCCCGGGCCAGTGCTTCTCTAAGTGTTGGTCCGAACCGAGCTACCTGCGGGGCCACCTCGGGGAAACTTGAGGGTTGGTTTTACTCGTAGCTAGTCTCATCTGAGTGTGCCCTGCGAACGAGATATGTGCAGCTCCTATCAGTATTTGTCGGCACATTCGGGCGGTGTTGCTGGTCTTGTTTTACCATTGTCGAAATGTCTTATAACCGGGATTCCGAGTCTGATCGGGTCTTCCCGCTAGAAGGAATATCCTTCGTTGACCGTGAGAGCTTGTGATGGGCTAAGTTGGGACACCCCTGCAGGGATTTGAACTTTTGAAAGCCATGCCCGCGGTTATGGGCAGATGGGAATTTGTTAATGTCCGGTTGTAGAAAACCTAAAGATTATCTTAATTAAAATACATCAACCGCGTGTGTAACCGTGATGGTCTCTTCTCGGCGGAGTCCGGGAAGTGAACACGGTGTTGGAGTAATGTTTGACGTAGGTGGTTCTAGGATCACTTCTTGATCATAGTTGTTTGACCGTGCCTTTGCTCTCTCTTCTCGCTCTCATTTGCGTACGTTTAGCCACCATATATGCTAGTTGCTTGCTGCAACTCCACCTAATACCTTTGCCTTACCTATAAGCTTAAATAGTTTTGATCGCGAGGGTGTGAGATTGCTGAGTCCCCGTGACTCACAGATACTTCCAAAACCAGTTTGCAGGTGCCGTTGAACCTTGCAGTTGATGCAACCAAGCTCAAGGAGGAGCTCGATGAAGATCTTGTCCTTTGTGTTGTTTCATTCTAGCTGATCAGTAGTGGAGCCCAGTCGGGACGATCTTGGATCTGTGTAGCATTTGGGGTAGTCTTCTTTTATTTTGGTTCCGTAGTCGGACCTTGATTGTATCTGGATGTTGTAATGCTTTATTCATGTAATTGTGTGAAGTGGCGATTGTGAGCCAACTATGTATCTCTTTCCCTTATGTATTACATGGGTTGTGTGAAGATTACCTCACTTGCGACACTGCTTTCAATGCGGTTATGCCTCTAAGTCGTGCTTCGACACGTGGGAGATATAGCCGCATCGAGGGCGTTTCAAGTTGGTATCAGAGCCTTCCCCGACTTAGGAGCCCCCTGCTTGATCGAATAGCTGACATTGTTGAGTCTAGAAAAATGTTTTGAGTCATTTAGGATTATATATATCGGAGAGTTAGGAATTCTTTTACTCCTCAGTCCCTTCGTCGCTTTGGTGAGACATCCTGACGTAGAGTTTTGACTCTTCTCTTCTAAAATTTCACTAAATTTTTTTTAGGATCATGCGGGTATCTTGGAATCGTTCCGATGGTTTTGTGACGAGAACATTGTTCTTGGTGCCTCCTGTCATTTAGGGGTTGTGGCAGTGTCCCGAGGAGTTGAGCTCCGAGGTGTTGTCGTCACAATTTTATCGTTGCAGTTCTGCAATACCTGAGTTTAGTTTCGCCGACATCAAAAATCTCTTTTATGCAGTTGTTGGTGAGATAACCTCGATGCCACTAAGTACTGGGCGGGAGTTCGGGAGTATTGCCATAATTCGTATAACGGATGCTTTTCGAAGGTTGAGGTAGACGATTTCCGAAGGTTTCTTGGTTATGTGTTGAAGGATGGATACAGCTGGATGTAGGATTTGCTAGTTTTGGGTGAGATATTATGCTTCCCCTGTATCCCCAACACCTGATTGCATAACCGGAAAATTTCGAGAATTTATAAGTGGGAATTCAAGTAGCTCTTAGGATTTCTTTCCGACAAATGTATGATATGAAATTGGGGTTCGACGTCTAGTGGTCCGCCTATCCACGGTTGGTTTTATAGTGGTCTCATTGTGTCTTAAAGAGTCCTTGGCTATGCCGACTCGGGGACGCTTCGTATGTCATGTGCACTGCCTTGTACATGATGGTGCTATACGATCGAGCCCGTGTAGGCCCCACCACGAAAACTTTGGACGAAATCTCTATCATATGTTTGTTCCGGCCTATTCTGCAAGCCAATCCTTTGTTTTGTTTTGAGTTGTGGTATTCGAGTTGCTTCGAAGTCAAATGTTGATTCCATACCTTCCCCAAATGGTGTTCTCATACTCCGAGGTGAATACCAATCCTTCTTGATCATCAAGATTGTTTTGTCAATCCTTTTTCACTGGCGTGTTTCTCTTCAAGTGGATCCAATCATTTCAACATCAGTAAGATCAATTATCAGTTCTTCTCAACGGTGTTTGTTTCATCCGTCTCCAAGTTGCCTTTGTTTTTCCCGCCCACCTACCCTTTTTCTTCAAGGACTCGGATTTCTTATTCAAGTATCCTTTTATTAATGGGAAGCTTCTCCGTTCCTTTTCCGTCAATATTCTTATCCGGTGATTCTCAAGAAGATGCTAACAAAGCTTCAAGTTCGTTTCTCGTCACTCATTTTCTTCTCCGGTGGATTTAATTCAAGCTTTGGTATTGAGAATAGTCCTTTTGTTTTTGCCCAATGCCTATTTATGTCGGTGCAGCTCTTAATCTTCCCCACTTGCTATTCTTTTGTTCCGGAGTGCTAAAGATATCTCAGAAGATTCGTGTTTCCACTCTTAGTCCGTTCAAGCTATTTTGAGGATGTTATCTCATTCAAGCCTTTTAATTCAACAGGTGCAATCTCTCCTTTAATCATTTCAATGGTGTATCTTTTGAGTGGGCCCTAACCCACAGGTCTTTTCCCAGGATCTTACCCGACTCTTCTTATCTTTTCCAGAGCTATCCTCAAATTTCTTTTCGAAGTTTGACGTAAGAATGATTGTCATTAGTCAAATGCCTTTCTCCAAGATCTTTCATTTCTTTTCATCGTTGGCTTAACTTTTCCATTCTTCATTCTGGTGTGCCTCAATAATTCATGGTGGTGTTTCTCGTCGTCATTCTCGGATTTTGAAGACTGAAGAAGAGTTTCTCTTTAATCTTGCTCCATTCTCTTCAAGATTCATGGTTCTAGCTTGATGCCACCATCTCATTATTATTTTCGATTGTGGGAATTCTCTTCATCCATCCGGAGCATTTCATGAGTTGTTTTCTCTTTTCCTTCCTCCGGAGCCCATCATTTTAGAAGACTTATTCATTCTCAGCTTTCAGCTATGGTTCTCCAAATCTTACCGGTGCTTCGCTCAAGTGATCTCTAATCAGTTCGTGATCCCTTCGTTCTCATGTATCTAGATTCTCTCAAGCATCTTCGTTCATTTGCAAATTCTTCACGGTGATTCGTTATCTTTTATTCGTTCTTTTTCAATCCTTTCGGTGGTTCTTTTAAGAGTTCCTCTTCCTTCATTTATCATACCAATTCATTCGTTGTTTCAATCCTACCGGCGTTTCATTGAAGACCTTCCCAAGTTTATGCTATATCTCTATTAATCCTTTCTACGAGAATAAGTAGTATGCCAATTCCATTGCTTGTCATCAATTTGAATTGGTGAAGGATAAGCATAATGTAATTCTTATTCTTGTTTCATCCATATGTTAATCTTTTCTTCCGGAGTTTGTTCACGATGACTAAATTCTTGGTTTCAAGTGCTAGTCTTTCTTTCCCAGAGTTCCAAGCTCTAATTATCAGGGAGTTCCATCTAAATCATTACAAGGCTTCACCTTATGTTCTCAACTTCTCTTTCTTTTGATCATTCTTTTATTTCTGGAGTTCTTCATGGAGGCTCAACATGGTGGTTCATCAAGGATTTAATTCCTTCTCGAAGTGTTCATCGAGATTCTTTTCAGAGGCGCTCAAGTATTCTTTATCTTGCATTTCAAAGTACAATTCGTTCTATCTTATATTTTGAAGTGGTATTATGTCATTCTTGACAATTTCCCTTCGTGTTTCATGATTCGCATGCTGTCAAGAATGAGATAGTTAAACACACCAATTTCTTCGAGCATGAGCTCTTCTCAATCCACCAATCGCTTTGTTGGAGTTATCTTGGGTTATATATCACCTAAAGCTTTTCCCTAAGGATTGTTGCTATTTATGGTGCTTATAAAGGACCCAAGTTCTTCTTTCATCCTTTCGGTGAAATAAGCTTTCTCGTCTCCTTGTTCATACCAATCCAATTATTTTTCCCGTGAGTGGCAGGTTGTCACCCCATATTTTGAGATGTTTTTCTATAAGCCCACATCAAGCTTATCCTTTCGTTGTTGATAATCCAACAACTCCGCTCTAGCATTTGTGGTAAGCATGATCTTACAAGATCTTGTTTCCTTCCGTTCATTCCATCCATTCTTTCTTTTCTTCCGGTGGCATTGTGATGTTGCTCTCTTCAACCCATCTTTTCGTTTTGTCAGGATCGTGTTCTTTTCTTGGTTTATCCATTTAACCGGAGTGTTGTGTCCTTTTTCCTCAAGCTCTTTTCGCCTTATCAAGTCTTGCATCCCTTCTCAACCGGAGTGCTGTCTGAGATCTTTCTTACCCCCTTGTGCCATTCTTTCAATAGTGCCGAAGACAGTGTGTTGTTGATTTCATCAAGCATACTCTCTTCTTGTCAAGTTCTTATTCAATTCCTTTTCTTTTCAGTCGGAGTGCTGTCCAAATTATACCATTCTTAATCCTTCTCTATCTTGTTTTAACCGGAGTGGTTTCAATATATATCTTGCCCTTCAACCTCAGGGTTTTTCGCAATGTTCTTTGTCCCTATTTTTCTAACGGAGTGTTTTTCAACTTTGTTCATCTCCGTTGCTTTCTTTCTTTCATTTGTTTAACCTCTCAAGGTTCTTTGGTTTCACTCGTTTGTCAAAGAAGCAACTTAGTTTTACCTCTCCTCTTCTCTTCCTTTTCCGTTTCCTCTGGTGCCATTCTAGATCTCGGGACGAGATCCTCTCGTAGTGGTGGAGTGTTGTGATGCCCCGAGACCGATGTGCCAGGTGTCTTCGAGTTATTCACTGTTGTTGCTTTGTCATTTTCTTGTGTGCCGCTTCTTGTCATGTCATCATGTGCATTGCATCATCATGTTTTCGAAACTTGCATTCTCCCGGGTTCTTCCAGTTCTTTCCGTTCTCCGTTCTGAGCCCAGACACACTTGCACGCGCCCGTGGCATGTCCGAAATAGTATTTTATAAGTGGCCGGAAAATGTTCTCGGATTGGGTTGAGAGTTGACATGTGGTCTTACTATAGTGTAGATAGACCGCTTGTCAAATTTCATCGCATTCGGAGTTCGTTTGACGCCCCAGCGGATAACTATAGCGGCATTATAGCCGGTCTAACATCGGACGTTTTTGGTCTCCGGAAACAGATGCCGGTCCCTCTCTCTCTCTTCTCCCTCTCACAGTCTCGCCACAGCCCACCTAGTCCATACTCCTTCCCCTCTTCGCTTC
The DNA here is from genome assembly GCF_002162155.2 of Triticum dicoccoides. NCBI lineage: Eukaryota > Viridiplantae > Streptophyta > Magnoliopsida > Poales > Poaceae > Triticum > Triticum dicoccoides. The sequence goes on from NC_041386.1 coordinate 338,873,128, forward strand.
CGGAGTTGTCCGATGCGACCACATGGTCCGAAACCCTCTCTGCTCAGTGCACGCGCGCGTCCGAAAAGTTGTCCCGGACCCGACCCGGACTGTCGCCACCGTTGTGTCCGGATCATCCCCAAACATCTACAAAACATCACCGTTTTCTTATTTGGACTCCTCTTAACCTTTTATTCTCGGTCGTCCATTTATGATCGGAGGGTTCCGTTAGCCCCTAACCTATTTCACCGCTATATATAGTGGGCAACCCTAGAAATTAGGGATCTTGTCCCACCCATTCCGTGTCCACCGCCACCACTATCGTCTTGGGGATCCGCGCTGCCCAATCTCCAGCCGCCACACACACTCCCTCGAATCCTCCATCGAGCCAACCCCGGCTCCTCTGAGATCCATCCAGCCGCCCGACCCTCGCCGGAGATGAGTCCCGACAGCCCTGCTCCTTTCCCCTCTTGCTTCTCTTTCTCTCTCGTCTCACATCTCCTCTCTCTCTCTCAGGAACCTTTTCTTCGATCCATCTCTATGAAGTGCCACAGGAGCTCCGCCGCAAGTCCCAAGCCGCGCGTCGCCACCAGGGATCCGCCGGACGTGGCCTCTGCCCTAGGACCCGTGCCCGTGCCTCGGATCAGCCGCATCGCCCTGGGTCCCCGTCAGCGTCGGCCCTCTTGTTCCTGCGCCGGACAGAGTAGCTTGACCCCTTCTTCCCGCTACGTTCTCTACTTCTTCCTCGAGCCCGCAAGGGAGACGAGCACCCCTGCACCCCGCCGCCTGCAGGGACTGCAGCCATGTCGGCCTCTCGCCGGAGTCCTTCTCCTCGCTGCTGCCTCCCTGCAAGCACCACTGCATCGCTTCCCTGCTTCCTCTTCGCGCTCATGGCGCCCGGAGCTCGTCCGGCCACTGCCACCGCGGATCCGGCGAGACCCTCCTCGAATACTGCGCCTCTGCCCTGGATCCGCCGACCCTGCCGCCTCCGACGACGCCCTTTCTTTCCCCGCTGTTCCTCGTGTCGTCTCCATTCCGCGCGAGCCAGCATCACGTGCTCCAACGCCGCTGCTCCTCTGTCCTTCCTGTCGAACAGAGGAGACGCACCCGTAACCTCCCCGCTTCGTGCGTCTGGGTCAGCCAGCGCCAAGCCAGGCCCAATGCGCCAGATCCGGCCCGCCTGGCCTCCCCCTCTTCAGCTGGGCCTTGGCCCTTGGTGAGTGCCCAGCCGCCCCCTATTATAGCCCATTGCCTTTTTTTCTACCCTGCGATTTTAGCAAATATGCAGTAGTTTGGCAGTTTTGGAAATAAGCCCCTAAGCTCCATGCATATCGTAACTCTCAAACCGTGCATCGCATGTAAATGTTTTATATATGAAACTTGACTAGAATTTCATCTAGTTTCATAATTTGCAACTTTCAATCATGTTTGACATGTTTAAAATGCTGTTTGTTTAAATTTGCTTAAATAACTTGCTAAAATGATTTAATTCATATCTAAATAACCGTAACTCCGAATTTAATAAACTTTATATGTAAATGGGGTAGAAAAATGCCTAGTTTAACATGGTGCAATCATCTTGCATGTTTAACAACTCTAAAATATGGTTTAGGGCAGAAAAGTACCAAACCTAATTTATGCACATGGGGATTTTTCCGGAATTGTTGTTCGTTGTTTCTGGCCTCATTTAAACTTGACTAGATAGTTAGTTTAACTTTGCTTCACCTCTTGAAATGCTAATGAACATTTAATATTGTTGAGTACCTACACGAGAGAGAACTAAATAAGTCATGTGGTGTTTTCAGCAATATGCAACTCGTTGCATATTGAGCCCCACTTAATTTGTAGTGTTGTTTGTTGCACTTTGCCATGCCATGCTTCATTAAACCGGACATGCATCATACTTGATTGTGCATAATGACATGATTATGTGATGGTTGTTTACCATGATTGTTTGCTTCTTTCCGGTGTTGCTTCTTCGGGTTGGTTCCGATAACGTCGTGTTGTGAGGATTCGTTCGACTACGTCCGTTTGTCTTCTTCATTGACTCGTTCTTCCTCCTTGCAGGATTTCAGGCAAGATGACCATACCCTCGAAATCACTTCTATCTTGCTTGCTAGTTGCTCGCTCTTTTGCTATGCCTATGCTGCGATACCTACCACTTGCCTTATCATGCCTCCCATATTGTTAAGCCAAGCCTCTAACCCACCTTGTCCTAGCAAACCATTGTTTGGCTATGTTATCGCTTTGCTCAGCCCCTCTTATAGCGTTGTTAGTTGCAAGTGAAGATTGGAGCTTGTTCCATGTTTGGAACATGGATATTTTGTTGGGATATCACAATATCTCTTATTTAATTAATGCATCTATATACTTGGTAAAGGGTGGAAGGCTTGGCCTTATGCCTGGTGTTTTATTCCACTCTTGCCGCCCTAGTTTCCGTCATATCGGTGTTATGTTCTCGGATTTTGCGTTCCTTATGCGGTTGGGTCATAATGGGAACCCCTTGACAGTTCGCCTTGAATAAAACTCTTCCAGCAATGCCCAACCTTGGTTTTACCATTTGCACTAACAACCTACCACCTTCCCTTGGGTTCTGCAGACTCAAGGGTCATCTTTATTTTTAACCCCCCCGGGCCAGTGCTTCTCTAAGTGTTGGTCCGAACCGAGCTACCTGCGGGGCCACCTTGAGGAAACTTGAGGGTTGGTTTTACTCGTAGCTAGTCTCATCTGAGTGTGCCCTGAGAACGAGATATGTGCAGCTCCTATCAGGATTTGTCGGCACATTCGGGCGGTGTTGCTGGTCTTGTTTTACCATTGTCGAAATGTCTTGTAACCGGGATTCCGAGTCTGATCGGGTCTTCCCGCTAGAAGGAATATCCTTCGTTGACCGTGAGAGCTTGTGATGGGCTAAGTTGGGACACCCCTGCAGGGATTTGAACTTTTGAAAGCCATGCCCGCGGTTATGGGCATATGGGAATTTGTTAATGTCCCGTTGTAGAAAACCTAAAGATTATCTTAATTAAAATACATCAACCGCGTGTGTAACCGTGATGGTCTCTTCTCGGCGGAGTCCGGGAAGTGAACACGGTGTTGGAGTAATGTTTGACGTAGGTGGTTCTAGGATCACTTCTTGATCATAGTTGTTCGACCGTGCCTTTGCTCTCTCTTCTCGCTCTCATTTGCGTACGTTTAGCCACCATATATGCTAGTCGCTTGCTGCAACTCCACCTAATACCTTTGCCTTACCTATAAGCTCAAATAGTCTTGATCGCGAGGGTGTGAGATTGCTGAGTCCCCGTGACTCACAGATACTTCCAAAACCAGTTTGCAGGTGCCATTGTACCGTGTAGTTGACGCAACCAAGCTCAAGGAGGAGCTCGATGAAGATCTTGTCCTTTGTGTTGTTTCTTTCTAGCTGATCAGTAGTGGAGCCCAGTCAGGACGATCGGGGATCTGTGTAGCATTTGGGGTAGTCTTCTTTTATTTTGGTTCCGTAGTCGGACCTTGATTGTATCTGGATGTTGTAATGCTTTATTCATGTAATTGTGTGAAGTGGCAATTGTAAGCCAACTATGTATCTCTTTCCCTTATGTACTACATGGGTTGTGTGAAGATTACCTCACTTGTGACATTGCTTTCAATGCGGTTATGCCTCTAAGTCGTGCTTCGACACGTGGGAGATATAGCCACATCGAGGGCATTTCAAGTTCGTACTATACTAGTACTATTGAAAGAGTTAGGTGTTGCACGGTGTCCAGAAAATATGGTGATAGTGTGAGGTGGGCCATGTAATCACCTACTTTGGTTGCCATTTCACTGCTTTCGCACTCCTCCGCTGTAAGAATGGACAAAATTGTAATCTAGTAGTACCTCCTTTCACCGAAAGCATGGGACATCCAGCAGTCCTACCACCTTAGTAATAATGACCAATGAGACGTCAAATCACATAGACCCAGCAGTAAGTTGGACGGACGAAGCAACCATCACTCTTGAATCCACTTCTCCCTTCAACGCAGGCGCTAGTGAGAGGTCGTGTCCGCTCTGCCCGGGCATGAATGCGACACCGATTCTTTCGAGCGTCGCTGACCGTTTCGGGTGAGAAGCGCGCGCGGGCGATGGAGGGGCTTTGGGTGGGCCAGGCTAGTCAGGAGCGGGTGTGGCAGCTGTCCGCCTGTCCCGACCGGACGCCGGGAAACGAGAGGATGCACCGACTCTCGCGGCTAAATCATACACTACACACCATCTCTTTGGAGGAGTAGGTCGATGTGTTGCTCTCTCTAACACACACATGCTGTTAAACACACACACACATGCACATGTACACACAGGTTCATAGAATAGGAATATCCTGTGAGTGTGAAACCACAGGAAGTGAGATACAAATGGAGTTCATACAAGAAGAGAAGAGGTGACGAATATTCCATCAAACCTGGACTAAGGATGTAACACCCTCAATGCGACTATAGCTCCCACGTGTCGGGGCACGACTTAGAGACATAATCGCATTGAAGGCATATGTCGCAAGTTAGGCAATCTTGACAACATCCCATGTAATATAATAATGAAAGGGGAGATAACATAGTTGGCTTACACTCGCCACGTCAATCAAGTACATAAATAACATTACATCATCCAATCACTCATGGCCCGACTACGGCGCCAAAATAAAAGAGAACCCAACATGCGACACGGTCCCAATCACCCCCAACTGGGCACCACTACTGATCATCGGGAAAGGAAACGTAGTAACGTTGAGAGTCTTCGTCGAACTCCCACTTGAGCTCATACGCGTCTCCTGGAGCGGAATCATCAGGCCCTGCATCTGGTGTAATAGTAATCTGTGAGCCACAGGGACTCAGCAATCTCGCACCCTCGCGATCAAGACTATTTAAGCTTATAGGTATGGCAAGGTAAATATATAGAGCTGCAGCAAGCGACTAGCAAGTATGGTGGCTAACTTATTCGCAAAAGAGAGCGAGAGGAGGCAAAGCACGAGCGAGAAACTAGAGAGCAACCTGCACAAACATTACTCCAACACCGTGTCCACTTCCCGGACTCTGCCGAGAAGAGGCCATCACGGTAACACACTCAGTTGAATCATTTTAATTAAGTTAAGGTTCAAGTTATCTACAACCGGACATTAACAAATTCCCATCTGCCCATAACCGCGGGCACGGCTTTCAAAAGTTCAAATCCCTGCAGGGGAGTCCCGACTTAGCCCATGACAAGCTCTCACGGTCAACGAAGGAATAGACCTCCTCCCAAGACATTCCGATCAGACTCGGTATCTCGGTAATTCAAGACACTTCGACAGGTTAAAACAAGACCAGCAACACCGCCCGAATGTGCCGAAAAATCCCGATAGGAGCTGCACATATCTCTTTCTCAGGGCACACTCAGATGAGACTAGCTACGAGTAAAACCAACCCTCAAGTTTCCCATAGGTGGCCCCACAGGCAGCTCAGTTC
>NC_041386.1:338878795-338914839 GCF_002162155.2 Triticum dicoccoides
CAGAACCCAAGGGAAAGAAAAGGCTAGGTGGCAAATGGTAAAACCAAGGTTGGGCATTGCTGGAAAAGCTTTAATCAAGGCGAAATATCAAGGGGTTCCCATTATAACCCAACCGCGTAAGGAACGCAAAATCCGGGAACATAACACCGATATGACGGAAACTAGGGCGGCAAGAGTGGAACAAAACACTAGGTGAGAGGCCGAGCCTTCCACCCTTTACCAAGTATATAGATGCATTAAGATAACATAGCAATATAATGATATCCCAACAAGTAAATAAATGTTCCAACAAGGAACGACCTTCCAATCTTCACCTCCAACTAGCAACACTATAAGAGGGGCTGAGCAAAGCGGTAACATAGCCAAACAACGGTTGCTAGGACAATGGTGGGTTAGAGGTTTGACATGGCAATTTGGGAGGCTTTCAAGCAAGTGGTAGGCATCGTAGCAATGGCATAGCAAAAGAGCAAGCAAAACTAGCATAGCAAAGATAGTAGTGATTTCGAGGGTATGATCATCTTGCCTGCACAGTTGTCAGAGTTGACTGGATCCTCAAAAGCAAACTCAACGGGCTCCTCGTTAGCGAACTCGTCTCCCGGCTCTACCCAAACAAGACAAACAAGCAACAAGGATACAATCAACCACGTGCAAGAACAAGCAATATGATGAAATGATGATATGCTATGCGGGATGCGATGCGGGATGCCAAATGCAAGATATGACAGGAAACGCATGAACCTGGCCTCAACTTGGAATTCCAAGTGTGCCACTGGAAAGATGAGATGAAATCGCTTAAAAACGATATAAAGAACGCCGGAATCGGAGTTACGGTTTGGAAATGGCAAGCAATTCAAAAATGACACCGGTCTGCGATTTACAGCAAGTAGGCATCTAAATGCAATAAGATGAACATGCTACAACCACCAAATATGACAACAAAATACATGGTAGGGATGCACACAAGATGCTTAAGAAAAGTCTAGCACTGAGCTACGGCCAAATCATCCATTAACAGGTTCAAACACGCATGGCAAAAATGCAAATGGGAAACAGATCTCAGACTTAGTGAAATCAACACTTGTCTGGAATTTCAGATCAGGTAGCCCTCTTCGGAGCCACAAAACTACATGCTGCAGGACCTGAACATGGTAAAGTAAAGCATGGCATGGAGCTACTCAAAGAGCTTAACAAAAGTCCCTTAGTGACCTTGAGCCAAAAGGGATCAGAAAATACAATTGCAAGCATGTGAACATAGCAAAAACACAATCAGCTTCAGACTTAGAGAAAAACTGACACATGCTGAAATATAACTCAAGTAGGCATGTTTACGAGCTCGATGCACTCACTACTGAGCAAGTCATGGCAATACAAGAATACATCCATCAAGAAGGCACAAAATGCAAGCTAGACATGGCAAGAACAATAGCATAGCATGCACGGATCAACTACAACATCACCGGCAAAATTGCAAACAAGTTGACAATCTGCCCAGACTCACAAAGTAGCAAAAGTAGAGCTCGGTTGACTCAAGCTAGGGTGCTCCATAATTGCAAACAAAGACATGGATGGATAGAGCACTACAAGATTAACAAAACTCCCTTACTGATCATCCTCAAAAGAGGCACGGATCACTAGGAAACAACAAGAACATATGGCATCATGAGATAAACAGCTCCAGGACTTAGTGAAATCACTAAGTCCCTGAAAACAGAATTAGCAAGTGCACCACTTTGCAAGCTTGCACAAGACACCACACACATCCTAAAAATACATGGGTTGCATCTCTGTAAAGATGACAAAACCCTTAACAAAACACATGTAGAACTCACGGGCATATCATGCACACAATAATCATGGCAAAAATGACAAAAGTGCTAAACGGAGTAGCGGATCTGACAATTAACTCAAGTAGCCCTCTTCTAACAGCATTTCGGGCATCAAGATGAACTCAAATGAAAATTATGCAATGTAATGAAATGATGTACTCTCTGAGATGAACATTTTGATATGCTATATGCATGAATCGGAGCTACGGATGCAAAGTTACGGGGCTACGAACATGTGCATATGGACTGAGAATTCCGAGGACTTAGTACAAATTTATACCCTGTGCAAAAAGTCAACGGGACGAGGATATCCCGGGACGGAGGGATCCGGGTCGAGATGACGGCGTTTGGATCGGGGGATGGGTGGATCTCATCCACACGCCCGGATCTGACCGGAGCGGATTCCGGCGAGTGGCGGCTCGCCGGTGGCGGAGTGGCAAAGCCGGCGACGCGGGGCGGCGCAACCGGCGTGAGGCAAGGCGGCGGAGCATGCCGGCGATGGTTGGTGGCGGCGGGCGCGCAGGAGGCGGCGGGCGAAGCCGGAGGGGGCGGCGACCGGCGCGGTCGGTGCGGTGGTGCGCCGGCGGGGTGAGGCCGGCGGACAGCGGCGAGCGCATGGCGGCGGTGGCGAGGCACGGAAGGGCGCGGGCGGTGGCGGCCCGATCTAGCCCGGGGCGGGCCCGATCTGGGCTCCCTCGGGCCCGGCGGCGGGGAGGAGAGAGAGGAGCGGCGGCGCTGACGTGTCGCGCCCGGATTCGTCCGGCGCGGCGGCTGGACGTGTCTGACGGCGGGGTGGACATGTCCGGCGACGAGCGGGGGAATTTTAGGGTTTGGACTGCGGGATTTTCGGAGGGAGACACATATTTATAGGTAGAGGGAGCTAGGAGAGTCCAAATGAGGTGCGGTTTTTGGCCACGCGATCGTGATCGAACGCTCTAGATGATGGAGCAGAGTTAGGTGGGTTGGGCCAAAATGGAGGGGTGTTGGGCTGCAACACAAACGAGGCCTTTTCGGTCCCTCGGTTAACCGTTGGAGTATCAAACGAAGTCCAAATGGTACGAAACTTGATAGGCGGTCTACCGGTAGTAAACCAAGGCCGCTTGGCAAGTCTCGGTCCAATCCGGAAATGTTTAATCCCCACACATGAAAGAAAGCTTGAAATGACCACCGGAGGAGAACGAAGCGCCGGAATGCAAAACGGACAACGGGGAAAATGCTCGAATGCATGAGATGAACACGTATGCAAATGCAATGCACATGATGACATGATATGATATGCATGACAACGATAACAACACACGAAGACAAAACCCGAACCCGAGGAAATAAATATAACTTAACGCCGGAGACGGCAAGAGTTGGAGTACAAATTGGGAAAGTTACATCTGGGGTGTTACAACACTCCACCACTACGAAAGGATCTCGTCCCGAGATCTAGAATGGCACCGGGGAAACAACGGAAGGAAGAGAGGAGAGGTAAAACTAAGTTGCTTCTTTGACAAACGAATGAAACCAAAGAACCTTGAGAGGTTGAACAAATTCGAGAAAAGAATACAACAAAGGTGAACAAGGTGGAAAACACTCCGTTAGCAAGGAGGGACAAAGAACATTGCAAAAAAAAACCTCGAGGTTGAAGGGCAAGATATATATTGAAAGCACTCCTGTTAAGAAGTTATGCAAGACTTGATATGGTGAAAAGAACTTGAGCAGAGGACACGACACCCCAGTTAAATGGATAGGCATGAAAAGAACACGATCCTGACAAAACAAGAAGATGGGTTGCAGAGAGCAACAACACAATGCCTCCGGAACAAAAGTAAGAATGGAATGAACGAAGGGAAAAACGAGAGCACGCTTACAGCCAAAGCTAGAACGGAGTTGTTGGAAAACCAACAACGAAAAGAATAAGCTTGTTATGGTCTTATGGAATACATCTCAAATTATGAGATGACAACCTGCCACTCACGGGAAGAAGAATTGGATTGATATGAACGAGGAGACGAGAAACTTATTTCATCGGGAGGATAAATGAATAACTTGGGTCATTTCTAAACACCATAGATAGCAACAATCCTTAGGGAAGGCTTTAGGTGAAATATAACCCAAGATAACTCCAATGACGAGATTGATGGATTTGAAATATCTCATTCATGACAACATGTGAATGAAGAAACATGATTTCCAATTATCAAGAATGACATAATACCACCTCCTATGATATGGTAGGAAGAAATGCACTCCGGATTGCAAGATGAAGAAAGCTTGAGCTTCTTTGAAAAGAATTTGGATGAAAACTTCGAGAAGGAGTTAAATCCTTGAAGAACCATCATGTAGAACCTTCAGAAGAAACTCCGCTAACAAAAGAATAACGAAAAGAAGGGAGAAGTTGAAAACACAAGGTGAACCCTTGTAATGATTTATATGGATCTCGATGATAATTAGAGCTTGGAACTCTGGGAAAGAAAGATGAGCACTTGAAACCAAGAATATGTATGATGAACCACTCCGGAATAAGGAATTAACCATATAGGTGAATCAAGAATAAGAATTACATTATGCTTATCCTTCACCAATTAAATTGATGACGAGCAAACGGATTTGGCATACTACTTATTCTTGAAGAAAGGATTAAGATAGATATCGCGTAAACTTGAGAAGGTCTTTGACGAACCACCGGTAGAATTGAAATAACGAATAAATTGATAAGGAAAAGAGATCTTGAACATACCGCCGTAAAAGTTGAAAAGAACGATGAGAAGAAAAAGAAACACCGGGTAAGAATTAGCAAATGAATGAAGAAGCTTGAGAGAATTTAGATACAAGAGAACAAAGAGATCACGAGCTGATTGAAGATCACTTAAACGAAGCACCGGTAAGATTGGAGAATGATAACTGAAAGCTGAGAAAGAATACACCTGAATTGATGGACTCCGGATAACAAACTGAGAAGACTCTTGAATTACTCCGGATAGGTGAAAAGAATTGTCACGATCAAAACAATTATGAAAGGATGGTCTCAAATTAGAACCACGAATCTCTGAGAGAACGGATAAGATATAGAGGTAAAACTCTTCTTCAGTCTTCAAAATCCGAGAATGACGACGAAAAACACCACCAAGAATTATTTAGACACTCTGGAAGAATCAAAATGAAGAGGTTGAGCCAACGATGAAAAGAATTCGACAGATCTTGGAGAAAAGCATTTGACTGATGATAAATCATTCTTACGTCAAACTTCAAAAGGAAATTTGAGGATAGCTCCAGGAAAATAAGAAGAGTCAGGTAAGATCCTGGGAAAAGACCTGTGGGTTAGGGACCACTCAAAAGAAACACCGTAGAATCATTTGGAAGGGAGATTGCACTGGTTGAATTAAATGGCTTGAATGAGATAACATCCTCAAAAGAGCTTGAATGAATGTAGAGTGGAAAACATGAATCATCGAGATATCTTGAGCACTCCGGAACAATAGAATAGCAAGCGGGGAAGTTTTAAGAGGTGCACCGGCACGAAAAGACATTTGAAACGAGGAAAAAGGATATGATCAACACCAAAAGCTTGAATTGGTTCCACCGGAGAAGAAAAGAATGAAGAATGACGAACTAGTAGAACATCTCCTTGAGAACCACCGGGTAAGAATATTGACGAAAAAGAATTGAGTGACTTCACATGAATTGAATGGATACCCGATGAAGAAATCTGGGTCCTCGAAGAAACAAAAAGGGAGGGAGGGTGGGAAAAAGAAAGACAACTTGGAGATGGATGAAACGAACGCCGTTGAGAGAGCTGATACTTGATCTTGCAGATGTTGAAATGATCGGATCCACTTGAGGAGAGACACACCGGTTGAAAAGAAATTGAAATGAGAAACTCGATGATCGAGAAGGATTAGTATTCACATAGGAATATGAGAACACCATTTCGGAAAGGTATGGAATCAACACTTGACTTCGAAGCAACTCGAATACCACAACTCAAAACAAAAACAAGGATTGGCTTGCAGAATAAGCCAGAACAAACATATGATAGAGAATTCGTCCGAAGTTTTCGTGGTGGGGCCTACACGGGCTCGATCGTACAACACCATCATGTACAAGGCAGTGCACATGACATACGAAGCGTCCCCGAGTTGGCATAACCAAGGACTCTTTAAGACACAACGAGACAACTGTAAAACCGACCGTGAATAGGCGGACCACTAGACGTCGAACCCCAATTTCATATCATACATCTGTCGGAAAGATATCCTACGAGCTACTTGAATTCCCACCTATGAAACTCCCGAATCTTTCCGGTTATGCAATCAGGTGTTGGGGATACAGGGGAAGCATAATATCTCACCCAAACTAGCAATTCCTACATCCAGCTGTATCCATCCTTCAACACATAACCAAGAAAAACTTCGGAAACCATCTACCTCAACCTTCGAAAAGCATCCGTTATACAAGTTATGGCGATACTCCCGAACTCCCGCCCCAGTACTGGGTGGCGTCGAGGTTATCTCACCAACGAACTGCATAAAAGAGATTTTCGATGTCGGTGTACTAAACTCAGGTATTCCAGAACTGCAACGATAAAATTATGATGACAACACCTCAGAGCTCAACTCCCCGGGACACTTCCACTAAACCCCTGACAGGAGGCACCAAGTCAATGTTCTCATCATAAAACCATTGGAACGATTCCAAGATACCCGCGTGATCCTAAATTTTTTTAGTGAAATTTGAGAAGAGAAGAGTCAAAACTCTACGTCAGGATGCCTTACCAGAGCGATGAGGAGACTGGGAAGTAAAAATAATTCCTAAACTCTCTGATATATAATTCCTAAAGACTCAAAACATTTTTCTAGACACAACTCGGCCGCTAAAAATGATCAAGCAATGGGGCTCCTAAGGTCGGGGAAGGCTCTGATACCAACTTGTAACACCCTCGATGCGACTATAGCTCCCACGTGTCGGGGCACGACTTAGAGACATAATCGCATTGAAGGCATATGTCGCAAGTTAGGCAATCTTGACAACATCCCATGTAATATAATAATGAAAGGGGAGATAACATAGTTGGCTTACACTCGCCACGTCAATCAAGTACATAAATAACATTACATCATCCAATCACTCATGGCCCGACTACGGCGCCAAAATAAAAGAGAACCCAACATGCGACACGGTCCCAATCACCCCCAACTGGGCACCACTACTGATCATCGGGAAAGGAAACGTAGTAACGTTGAGAGTCTTCGTCGAACTCCCACTTGAGCTCATACGCATCTCCTGGAGCGGAATCATCAGACCCTGCATCTGGTGTAATAGTAATCTGTGAGCCACAGGGACTCAGCAATCTCGCACCCTCGCGATCAAGACTATTTAAGCTTATAGGTATGGCAAGGTAAATATATAGAGCTGCAGCAAGCGACTAGCAAGTATGGTGGCTAACTTATTTGCAAAAGAGAGCGAGAAGAGGAGGCAAAGCACGAGCGAGAAACTAGAGAGAAACCTGCGCAAACATTACTCCAACACCGTGTCCACTTCCCGGACTCCGCCGAGAAGAGGCCATCACGGTAACACACTCAGTTGATTCATTTTAATTAAGTTAAGGTTCAAGTTATCTACAACCGGACATTAACAAATTCCCATCTGCCCATAACCGCGGACACGGCTTTCAAAAGTTCAAATCCCTGCAGGGGAGTCCCGACTTAGCCCATGACAAGCTCTCACGGTCAACGAAGGAATAGACCTCCTCCCAAGACATTCCGACCAGACTCGGTATCTCGGTAATTCAAGACACTTCGACAGGTTAAAACAAGACCAGCAACACCGCCCGAATGTGCCGAAAAATCCCGATAGGAGCTGCACATATCTCTTTCTCAGGGCACACTCAAATGAGACTAGCTATGAGTAAAACCAACCCTCAAGTTTCCCATAGGTGGCCCCGCAGGCAGCTCAGTTCGGACCAACACTCAGAGGGAGCACTGGCCCGGGGGGGGGTTAAAAATAAGATGACCCTTGAGTCTGCAGAACCCAAGGGAAAGAAAAGGCTAGGTGGCAAATGGTAAAACCAAGGTTGGGCATTGCTGGAAAAGCTTTAATCAAGGCCGAAATATCAAGGGGTTCCCATTATAACCCAACCGCGTAAGGAACGCAAAATCCGGGATCATAACACCGATATGACGGAAACTAGGGCGGCAAGAGTGGAACAAAACACTAGGCGAGAGGCCGAGCCTTCCACCCTTTACCAAGTATATAGATGCATTAAGATAACATAGCAATATAATGATATCCCAACAAGTAAATAAATGTTCCAACAAGGAACGACCTTCCAATCTTCACCTGCAACTAGCAACGCTATAAGAGGGGCTGAGCAAAGCGGTAACATAGCCAAACAACGGTTTGCTAGGACAATGGTGGGTTAGAGGTTTGACATGGCAATTTGGGAGGCTTTCAAGCAAGTGGTAGGCATCATAGCAATGGCATAGCAAAAGAGCGAGCAAAACTAGCATAGCAAAGATAGTAGTGATTTCGAGGGTATGATCATCTTGCCTGCACAGTTGTCAGAGTTGACTGGATCCTCAAAAGCAAACTCAACGGGCTCCTCGTTAGCGAACTCGTCTCCCGGCTCTACCCAAACAAGACAAACAAGCAACAAGGATACAATCAACCACGTGCAAGAACAAGCAATATGATGAAATGATGATATGCTATGCGGGATGCGATGCGGGATGCCAAATGCAAGATATGACAGGAAACTTATGAACCTGGCCTCAACTTGGAATTCCAAGTGTTCCACTGGAAATATGAGATGAAATCGCTTGAAAACGATGTAAAGAACGCCGGAATCGGAGTTACGGTTTGGAAATGGCAAGCGATTCAAAAATGACACCGGTCTGTGATTTACAGCAAGTAGGCATCTAAATGCAATGAGATGAACATGCTACAGCCACCAAATATGACAAAAAAAATACATGGCAGGTATGCACACAAGATGCTTAACAGAAGTCTAGCACTGAGCTACGGCCAAATCATCCATTAACAGGTTCAAACACGCATGGCAAAAATGCAAATGGCAAACATATCTCAGACTTAGTGAAATCAACACTTGTCTGGAATTTCAGATCAGGTAGCCCTCTTCGGAGCAACAAAACTACATGCTACAGGACCTGAACATGGCAAAGTAAAGCATGGCATGGAGCTACTCAAAGAGCTTAACAAAAGTCCCTTAGTGACCTTGAGCCAAAAGGGATCAGAAAATACAATTGCAAGCATGTGAACATAGCAAAAACACAATCAACTTCAGACTTAGAGAAAAACTGACACATGCTGAAATATAACTCAAGTAGGCATGTTTACGAGCTCGATGCACTCACTACAGAGCAAGTCATGGCAAGACAAGCATACATCCATCAAGAAGGCACAAAATGCAAGCTAGACATGGCAAGAACAATAGAATAGCATGCACGGATCAACTACAACATCACCGGCAAAATTGCAAACAAGTTGACAATCTGCCCAGACTCACAAAGTAGCAAAAGTAGAGCTCGGTTGACTCAAGCTAGGGTGCTCCATAATTGCAAACAAAGACATGGATGGATAGAGCACTACAAGATTAACAAAACTCCCTTACTGATCATCCTCAAAAGAGGCACGGATCACTAGGAAACAACAAGAACATATGGCATCATGAGATAAACAGCCCCAGGACTTAGTGAAATCACTAAGTCCCTGAAAATAGAATTAGCAAGTGCACCACTTTGCAAGCTTGCACAAGACACCACACACATCCTAAAAATACATGGGTTGGACCTCTGGAAAGATGACAAAACCCTTAACAAAACACATGTAGAACTCACGGGCATATCATATGCACACAATAATCATGGCAAAAATGACAAAAGTGCTAAAGGAGTAGCGGATCTGACAATTAACTCAAGTAGCCCTCTTCTAACAGCATTTTGGGCATCAAGATGAACTCAAATGAAAATTATGCAATGTAATGAAATGATGTACTCTCTGAGATGAACATTTTGATATGCTATATGCATGAATCGGAGCTACGGATGCAAAGTTACGGGGCTACGAACATGTGCATATGGACTGAGAATTCCAAGGACTTAGTAGAAATTTATACCCTGTGCAAAAAGTCAACGAGACGAGGATATCCCAGGACGGAGGGATCCGGGTCGAGATGACGGCGTTTGGATCGGGGGACGGGTGGATCTCATCCACCTGCCCGGATCTGACCGGAGCGGATTCCGGCGAGTGGCGTCTCGCCGGCGGCGGAGAGGCAAAGCCGGCGACGCGGGGCGGCGCAACCGGCGCGAGGCAAGGCGGTGGAGCGTGCCGGCGATGGTCGGTGGCGGCGGGCGCGCAGGAGGCGGTGGGCGAAGCCGGAGGGGGCGGCGACCGGCGCGGTCGGTGCGGTGGTGCGCCGGCGGGGCGAGGCCGGCGGACGGCGGAGGCGGCGGACAGCGGTGAGCGCATGGCGGCGGTGGCGAGGCGCGGAAGGGTGCGGGCGGCGGCGGCCCGATCTGGCCTGGGGCGGGCCCGATCTGGGCTCCCTCGAGCCCGGCGGCGGGGAGGAGAGAGAGGAGCGGCGGTGCTGATGTGTCGCGCCCGGATTCGTCCGGCGCGGCGGCTGGACGTGTCCGGCGGCGGGGTGGACATGTCCGGCGACGAGCGGGGGAATTTTAGGGTTTGGACTGCGGGTTTTTCGGAGGGAGACACATATATATAGGTAGAGGGGGCTAGGAGAGTCCAAATGAGGTGTGGTTTTCGGCCACGCGATCGTGATCGAACGCTCTAGATGATGGAGCAGAGTTAGGTGTGTTTTGGGCCAAAATGGAGGGGTGTTGGGCTGCAACACACACGAGGCCTTTTCGGTCCCTCGGTTAACCGTTGGAGTATCAAACGAAGTCCAAATGGTACAAAACTTGACAGGCGGTCTACCGGTAGTAAACCAAGGCCGCTTGGCAAGTCTCGGTCCAATCCGGAAATGTTTAATCCCCACACACGAAAGAAAGCTAGAAATGACCACCGGAGGAGAACGAAGTGCCGGAATGCAAAACGGACAACGGGGAAAATGCTCGAATGCATGAGATGAACACGTATGCAAATGCAATGCACATGATGACATGATATGAGATGCATGACAACGATAACAACACACGAAGACAAAACCCGAACCCGAGGAAATAAATATAACTTAATGCCGGAGACGGCAAGAGTTGGAGTACAAATTGGGAAAGTTACATCCGGGGTGTTACAAAGGAGTACTACTCCCTCTGTATAGGTGTTAAGTCATCTTACAAAAATAAGATATTCCCAAAATGTTTAGGCGTCGTCCATTAACTTCGCATCTCAATCCCCTCCTGGCCTGGTTGCTAGCGAGAATTGTTACTTAAGGAGCGTTTGGATCCTTAGCAAGAACAGTTTATAGCCTAGCCGGACAAGGTTAGGCGTTTGGAACTGTTAAAATATGTTAGCTTTTGTGGGCCAGCTAGCTTGGGTGGGCTAGAAAAACCTTGCTAGCTCAGGAGAGCCAAATCGGCTCGCTTTCGACAGCAAACTTCGCGCACGAAAAAACCGGCGACACACTCATGACAACGATTTTCACGAGGCAAGGCTGGTAAGAAAAAGAACTAAACCGTTTGACTAGGAAAGGTTGGCAAAGTGAAAGCTGGCTAGGTGGGCTAGCCATAGTGGGAGTAACTTAGGTACTAGTAACATAGCACATCCCAAGAAAAAATTGCTTATGTGGCATGGAGTTAATGAGGAAATAGATGCTTGTGGTAACATAATATGTTAATGTAACATAACACACCCCGAGGTAAAATGAGTGTATATCTCAATTAATGAAGACTAGCATGTTATCATCCATATGTTACTACCCACTATGAAGGTAGTAACATAGACTAGTAACATATGCATGTTACTCACCACTATGACCAGCCTAGGCAATGTAACCAAACGCTCCTTACTCTGCCCTGTTATGTCCCCCAGAAACCCAATGCATGGAGCGCAACTACGCGTTGATCAGTCAAGAAATCAAAGTCCGCTTGCATGCGAGTTAATACGTGGCCCTGCATGGTAGCTAAAATGACATCTCTTAGTTGTTGTGATTAATTGTTGCATTTAGAGACAGAAATGAGGGCTTTCATTGGAGGAAGGACCGGTCAAGTTTCTCCTCCTCCAATCTGCTTGCACCTTCAAACATGACTTACACCTAGACGGAGGGAGTAGTATGAGATATGGTGGCACACTGACTTAGGTCGAATACAAGTGCCCAAAATTATTGGAATAGAGCAAAGTGTACAAACTAAATAATTAAAAGAGTAAAATGCAATGTTGGTCATTGAACTTATCGTATAAGTTCACTTTGGTCACTTCACTCAAGAATACGGTCGATACGGTCACTATATACGTGATGAGGTGATTATACGGTCACTTCGAGATTGTATAGCTCTGTATTCATCCATTTTGACCACACAAACCTCCAATTGTGATTAACTAGTGGCAAATATAGTTTTCTACCTTTAGTAGCGGCACACGCATGCAACGCGCAGCTTGCAGTGCATGCACACGCACTAGCACGGACAGAAGTCACACGCTGGCCTGTATTGCCGCAAGTTCATGAAGTACCTCGCCTGTTGTCCGCCATTCTCGTTGTTGACTGTCAGTGTCAAAACCGGTGGATCTCGGGTAGGGGGTCCCGAACTGTGCGTCTAAGGCGGATGGTAACAGGAGGTGGGGGACACGATGTTTACCCAGGTTCGGGCCCTCTTGATGGAGGCAATACCCTATGTCCTGCTTGATTGATCTTGATGATATGAGTATTACAAGACTTGATCTACCATGAGATTGTAGAGGCTAAACCCTAGAAGCTAGCCGATGGTATGATTGTCTGTTGTCCTACGGACTAAACCCTCCAGTTTATATAGACACCGGAGGAGGCTAGGGTTACACATAGTCGGTTACAAGGGAGGAAATCTACATATCCGTATTGCCAAGCTTGCCTTCCACGCCAAGGAAAGTCCCATCCGGACACGGGACAAAGTCTTCAATCTTGTATCTTCATAGTCCAACAGTACGGCCAAAGGATATAGTCCGGCTGTCCGAAGACCCGCTAATCCAGGACTCCCTTAGTAGCCTTTGAACCAGGCTTCAATGACGATGAGTCTGGCGCGCAAATTTGTCTTCGGCATTGCAAGGCGGGTTCTTCCTCCAAATACTCCATAGAAGATTTTCAACACAAGGATAGTGCCCGGGTCTGCAAAACAAGTTCCACATACCACCGTAGAGAGAATAATATTTCCACAAATCTAATCTGCTGACACGTTTAGCAACATGACATCATGTCATGGCCCGGTCATTATTCGAACCGTTTTTTCTCAACCAGCACTCCACATATGGTGAGGCGGTTTTCTTGACACGTCTTGTCGAAGCAGAGATCATGTCCCCCCTATCACGTGATTCTCATCAATACGGATGTGGGTAACCCAACCGCGCCATCAATTACGATGCTTGGAGAATAAGAGGTTTTACCAGGTGAACGGGGAGGCGCATCGCTGCTTCTGCCCTTATAAAGGAACATGGATTCACTCTTTTCACTCACGCCTTCTTCCCAATTCATTCCCTTCTGCTCAGGCTCCAGCGCCCAAGCGTTCACCTTATCTGCCCACAAAAGGTCTTCCAAAGATGTCCGGATCCGAAGCAGGAGGCAAATGGATGGCCTCTACCGTCCGAGAGAAGGATATCAAAAAGCTTCGGGAGGCCGGGTATCTGGCCAAGAAAATCAGCCACCGTCTCCCGATGGCGGGACAGATCGTCCCCACTCCGGAACCCCACGAGAGGGTTGTATTCCTCCCTCACTTTGTCCGCGGGCTAGGGTTTCCCCTCCACCCATTCGTCTGTGGCATCATGTATTATTATGGGATCGATCTTCACGATCTGTCCCCCAATTCCTTCCTCAATATTTCGATGTTCATCGTCGTGTGCGAGGCTTTTCTCCGCATTTCACCGCACTTCGGTTTATGGATGAAGGTTTTTAATGTGAAGCCCAAGGTGGTGGGCGGCGAGCACGCCGAGTGCAGGGGCGCTATGGTGAGCAAGATGCCCAATGTCATATGGCCAACGGGAACCTTTAACGATTCTGTCAAGGAGTGGCATCAGCAGTGGTTTTACATCGCTGAGCCGTGCAGCAAGGAATGGGATGCCTCTCCCGAGTTTCGATCCGGTGCCCCTCTGTGGGTTACATCCTGGGTTAAGAAAGGCCTGGTCTGGTCTTCGTCCGACGAACTGTCGGTGCTCCAGACGCGCATTAGAGGTATGTGAGATAAGAACATTGAACTTGTCAACGTAGTCCAGGTGATGTTAGTTCCGCCAGATACTGCCTTGTCAATACCGGGCTTGCAATCTATGGGAATTCGATCTGGCCAGGCACCAAACCTTGCGAGGGTTCTTCGGCTCCTCGCACAAGGACATTTGGAAGGTGCTTTTCAAGTCCAGCAAATCATGGCCGGACTCCGCCGAGGACCGCGGGTACCAACTGTCCCGCCCTACAAGTTCGGTGAGTTTATCAAACTTTTCTATCTGCATGACCCAAAGGAAGCGCTTAACGCGTGTTATTCAACTCTCCCAGGGCTAGACGAAGAAGGCGGAGCGGATCCATTATCCGGCCATCCCACTTCTGACGAAGATGCTGGTTCTGGCGCCTTACAAGGTGCTGAAGAAGACGGCCGAGAAGGTGGCCAAAAAGACCCAGGGCGGCCTTCGTCGCTGTGGCACTTCGGACACAATATCCAAAGCCTCTGATGCCCATTCCGCCTCCGAAGAGGACGAAGAGGAGGAGGAAGATGAATCCCCTACGAGGGGAAGAAGGAAGAGGACGTCCTTCACACCCTTGGAGTCTGAACTGCCCAAAAGGGGAAAGGCTCCTCTTCCAGAGGAGTCCACTGCCGCCACCGACAGCGGCCCGGCACGGGATCCCTGGGCCCAGCACCTGGTGAACTCGTAAATATATAAAATCCGAGTACGTTTAAGCGTCCAGACTCATCGTGGCTTAGTATTTTAACCTAAGCCATATTTTTTATAGTCCGGCGAGGTCCCGTACTAAACAATCCTCATCAGAGGACCTGCTGAGCTCAAATGCTATGGAGAGCGGGACGCCCCCAAAGGCCCCTCCCTCCAAACAGGTGCATAACATCGAGGCTTCGTCCCAGAAGGACCCCTGCCAAGGAGGAAGGGAAGAAACCGTGAAGGCAGCGCCTGGAGGTTAAACCGCAGGGGCCGGACACGTGGGGAAAAATATTCCCATGGGGTCTGACGGGGGGGGGGGGGCGATCTGGAGTTCGGCTCCCCATCGGATGCGATTGCAGAGACCTATACGGCTCCAGAATCAAGAAGGGAGCCTCCTTCGGCTGGAGGGGGCGTGCCTGTTCCGCCGGCGACCTCTGTCCATCCAGAAGTGTCTGATGCTTTGTTGGTGGTGTTACAAGACGCCGCCATCGTTGATGAGCACCGTGCCCTTATGGGTGCGGTGATTGAGAAGATTCAGTCAACTGAGAGTGGACTGAACGAAGCCTGTATCAGCCTTATAAGAGGCTTTGAGGTATGTTTTATGAGTTGTCGAAGAGTGTCATAGTATAGATAGTAGCCCCTGATACACTGTTCGGTGAAAGAAAGAATCGGACAGGGGATCGAATTGATGCTTGCATGAAGACTCATTGAATGACATTGATTTCTCTTCCATTTCAAGCAGGTACCTGTGGCGGCTGCTGCCTCTCGTACTGCGGAGATCTCGGGACTGAATCAAAGTCTGGAGCAGGCCATAGAAGAACTTGGCCAATTGAAAATGCAGTTTAGGGATAAACAAGGTATGCACAAGCGTTGCACGCATTTATTGTGAAATAAATATTCAGTATGAAATAAGCCGCATAATTTGTGCTAGGGGTTATGACCGAAGTCGAAGCCCTCAAAAGGGCCATTGCCGAGGCCGAGTAAAAGGCAGCCACAGAGCGGACTCTTCGTGAGAAACATGAGGCCAGAGTTATTAAAGCTGAGCAGGAGCTGCAAGAGGCCGTAAGTAAATGCGAGACCTTGGAGCAGAGTTTAATGGAGAAAGAGTCCGAACTCACCAAGGCGCGTCAAGCCACTAGCGATGCCTGGGGGGAAACCCAAAGCGCCCTACAGGGGATCCAAGAGGTTAGAAATAACGCGGCAGGTAAGGCTTTTCCCATGTAAAGCAAGTATTTGAAGGGAAAACTATGTTTCTGATTTTGAATCCGGATTTGTCAGGTGTATTTGCCGAGCTACCTTGCAGCATATCAGATGCCGCCCAATTCTACCGAGCCGAAGAAAGGAACACCGTGGATAAGATTTTTTGGTCGCAATATTTGGCGCCAAATTATCCAGTGCCTTTTGCCGATCAACTGAAACAGCTGATCGAACTGTGTAAGGCGGCGGAACTAGCCATGAAATATATGGTTATCCGGTTATGGCCTGCCGAGCCGATTCCAAGCAGCTACTTCAAGCTCGTGAGGCGGCTTGTAAGCGCTTGCCCTCGACTTGACGTCATCAAGCGGTTGGTCTGTATAGAAGGAGCATGAATGGCCTTCGCCTGCGCGAAGGTGCACTGGGGGAAGATGGATGCCGAAAAGCTGGTGACCGGAGGACCGCCAGAGGGGAAGGAGCATCGCAAGCCCAAATTATATTATAAGAGTGTCCTGAAAGGATCCTACTTGTAGCGGAGCTATGCACCTAGGGCACTATATTTCCATGAATGCCAATCATGTTGTCCTTTGTAATGTTTGAACGAGGTCGTTTATATGTCACCTGTTATATAAAAGTTTACCCTCCTATGCGGCCGTTTTTATGTTAAACCCGAGAGTCGGCAAGTCGTCGGCTTCTGCCCCCATGTAAGAAGTACGGGGATGTTCGGCATAAACCTGAGCACTCTTTATCCCAGTTTTGGGTCCTTCGAAGGAGGTGCTCAGCACAACTAACCAGGCAATCGGACTATAGGGATTTATCACTCTCACTTAGCCATAGGAGCTTTAGTATGGTCGACGCAGCCCCTTGTGTTCGGAAGACCGTACTAGGGGCTCTATAAGCACCTGATCGGAGAAAAAACCGATCCATCGCACGCTGCATTGGTTATGGCATTATGTGGGAGAAATCCTTAAAGATTTTATAACCGCTCGAACAGCTGACCAGCTCTCGCCGTATCATGACAGTTAGTTTTCGACTTTCTCTAATGAGGTGCTCATCCAGAAGAACCGGGACACAATCGCAGTAGTTCTCCTAGTGCTACCTTAGCCGATATAGCGGAACGTAAGGTACCAAAACATGGGAGCCGGGCAAACCCAACTATTGACCCAAGACATGATTCAGAGCTGATGCATATAATGCTATAGGTTCGGGGTGCCAAACTTCCATGAAGGTGTTCGGACTTTTATTGCCGTGTTACGGGAAAAACGAAGCCCCTGGTATATCTAAGGCATATCGATGTATAAGGATGCCACTTGACAAAATGATTTCCATAAGAAATAATCAGCAGGTAAACGTCATATAGATCCACATGTTGTATTTGAATAATACGTCTATGCGTATGGGTAGAAGTAATGTGATAAAAATGGGTTGTGGTAGCAGAACCTGCTGTGATCAGGGGGAAGAGGTTGAGTGCGGATCCGTAATATAACCAGACGGTCACTGCGGGGAGTGTCTAAGGATTCCCTGACGTGTTCAAACTTCCTCTGTGGAGTCCGTCCTGGTCGGTGCAAAGGTGAACCTGTGAAGGAAATATAAGAAATGTTTACGTGCCGGAGGGTGGTTGAACCGCTAAGTTCGGCCTGTCATGGCCTTCGCCAGAGTGTTTAGTTGAGCTCTGGATGAGCCGGGGTATCCTTCCGCGAAGTAGTTCGGAGCCCCTTGACGGTGTCCGGCAGCCTGGACGTTGACTCGAGGTTCGGCTGCAAGGTGCTGCTCGTTGTTTCTACTGCTAGGGAAGTGGTGTATTTGTTGGTGCCAAAGGAAGGTTCGGCCTTTCCATGAACCGTGAAGACGCCACGTGGACCGGGCATTTTGAGCTTACGGTAGGCATAATGTGGCACCATGTTGAATCGAGCGAACGCGGTTCGCCCGAGCAGTGCTTGATAGTCACTGCGGAAAGGGGCGATTTCGAAGATTAACTCTTCGAGACGGTAATTCTCTGGTGATCCGAAGATTACCTCGAGGGCAATGGAGCCTGTACAGCTAACCTCCACACCTGGTATGATGCCTCTAAAAGTGGCTTTAGTGGGTTTGGTCGCTGAATGATCGATGCCCATCTTGCGCACTGTGTCCTGGTAAAGCATATTTAAACTGCTACCTCCGTCCATAAGGACTTGAGTGAGGTGGAACCCGTCTACTATTGGGTCGAGGATTAGTGCAGCTAGATTGCCCTAATTGGCGTTAACCGGACGATCCGTGCGGTTGAAGGTGACCGGCCCTAGTTTATATTGTGGGACGGCTAGTTCCATTGAGTCGCCATCCCTAAGGGTGCATATCTGGTCCGAGTTGGCAATTTGGGTGGTATTTACCACATTCACCGATTGAATATGGGGGGGGGGATTTCTTTTGCCCTCCTGTGTTCGGTGATCTGGGCTCTTCGTTGCTATCATCGCTTAGAGACCCCTCTTCATCTTTGGCGCCTGCCTTGCCGGCTTGTTTGAAGACCCAACATTCTCTGTTGGTATGGGTGGCTGGCGTTTCTGGGGTGCCATGAATTTGGCATTGGCGATCGAGTATGTGGTCCAGACTGGATGGACCCGGATTTTTATTTTTGGGTGGCCCTTTCTGCTGACCGGACTTTGAGCCCCTGAACCCGACATTAACTACCGTATTTTTAGCGTTTTCACCATATTTGCGGCTCTTGTGTTTGTTGCGTCGTGGTTTGCCATTGCTATCCCTGGCTTCTGATATGCCAGGTTTGCTTGCTGTATTGGTACTGCGAGCCAACCAGCTATCTTCGCCCGCACAAAAGCGGGTCATAAGTGTCGTGAGGGCTACCATGGATTTTGGCTTCTCTTGGCCGAGGTGCCGGGCGACCCATTCGTCATGGATATTATGCTTAAATGCCCCTAAGGCCTCTGCATCCGGACAGTCGACAATTTGGTTCTTCTTGGTTAGGAACCGGGTCTAGAATTTCCTAGCCGATTCCCCTTGCTACTGAGTTATATGACTTAAATCGTCAGGGTCCGGCGGTCGCACATAAGTGCCCCGGAAATTGTCCAGGAATGCCTCTGCCAGGTTCTCCCAACTTCCGATGGAGTTTGCCGGCAAGATATTGAGCCAATGCCGAGCCGGCCCTTTGAGTTTTAGCGGGAGATACTTGATGGCATGTAGGTCATCCCCGCGGGACATGTGAATGTGGAGGAAGAAGTCTTCTATCCATACCGCGGGGTCTGTAGTACCATCGTATGATTCGATGTTTATGGGTTTAAACCCTTCTGGGAATTCGTGATCCATTACTTCATCAGTGAAGCATAAGGGGTGTGCGGTGCCTCTGTGTCGGGCTATATCGCGACACGGTTCATACGAGTCTTGCCTGCCGTGTTTGGCTCGGCTGGATTTGCTTTTAGTGTATCCTACGTGACGATCATCGTCGCGTGTCGGTGCGTGCCCCCGTGATCCATAGATCGATCTTGCATGTTTTGCCTTGTTTTCCAATACGTCTCGGAGGTCCCGCGTGTTGCCCCGGGCCTTGGTATTTTTGTTTGTTTGGCGGCGGGGTGCGGGCTGGACTTCAGGCTGAAATGCCTCTCTATCTCGGCCACGAGGTGGCCCGTCAGCCGCATCATACACTGGTGATGTGGGTTTCAATGCTTCCTCCTCGAGGTGAGGTAGCAACCTGCACTTTGGATAACTCTTGGTTGGGCGCTTGAGTTCATATTCCTCGGCCGCAAGGACTTCGGTCCATCTGTCTGCTAGCAAATCTTGATCAGCTCGAAGCTGTTGTTGCTTTTTTTCAAGCTATTTGCTGTGGCTATAAGCCGGCGCTTGAAGCGCTCCTGTTCGACGGGATCCTCAGGCACGATAAATTCTTCGTCGCCGAGGCTCACGTCGTCTTCGAAGAGAGGCATGTAATTGTCCTCCTCTGATTCTCCATTTGCTACCCGCTCTGGAGGGCTAGCTTGTTCACCCTCCCACTCTAAATCGTGCTGGAGGGGATTGTTGTCTTCAGCACTATCCGGAGTGTTATTGTCTCTTGTGCCGGTATCACTACCTTTGCTATGGCGGGACTTAGAGTGGCGCCGCTGACGTTGGTGCTTGGGATAAACAAGGTATGCACAAGCGTTGCGCGCATTTATTGTAAAATAAATGTTCAGTATGAAATAAGTCGCATAATTTGTGCTAGGGGTTATGACTGAAGTCGAAGCCCTCAAAAGGGCCATTGCCGAGGTCGAGAAAAAGGCGGCCACAGAGCGGACTCTTCATGAGAAACACGAGGCCAGAGTTATTAAAGCCGAGCAGGAGCTGCAAGAGGCCGTAAGTAAATGCGAGACCTTGGAGCTGAGTTTAACGGAGAAAGAGTCCAAACTCACCAAGGCGCGTCAAGCCACGAGCGATGCCCGGGGGGAACCCAAAGCGCCCTACAGGGGATCCAAGAGGTGAGAAAGAACACGGAGGGTAAGGCTTTTCCCATGTAAAGCAAGTATTTGAAGGGAAAACTATGTTTTTGATTTTGAATCCGGATTTGTCAAGTGTATTTGCCGAGCTAACTTGTAGCATATCAGATGCCACCCAATTCAATCGAGCCGAAGAAAGGAACACCGCAGATAAGCTTTTTTGGTCGCAGTATTTGGCGCCGAATTATCCAGTGCCTTTTGCTGATTAACTGAAACAGCTGATCGAACTGCATAAGGCGGCAGAACTAGCCATGAAATATATGGTTATCTGGCTATGGCCTGCCTAGCCGATTCCAAGCAGCTACTTCGGGCTCGTGAGGCAGCTTGTAAGCACTTGCCCTCGACTTGACGTCATCAAGCGGTCCGTCTGTATAGAAGGAGCGCGAATGGCCTTCGCCTACGCGAAGGTGCACTGGGGGAAGATGGATGCCGAAAAGCTGGTGACCGGAGGACTGCCAGAGGGGAAGGAGCACCGCAAGCCCGAATTATATTATAAGAGTGTCCTGAGAGGATCCTACCTTGTAGTGGAGCTATGCACCTAGGGCATTATATTTCCGTGAATGCCAATCATGTTGTCCTTTGTAATGTTTGAACAAGGTCGTTTATATGTCGCCTGTTATATAAAAGCTTACCCTCCTGTGCGGCCATTTTTATGCTACACCCGAGAGTTGGCAAGTCGTCGGTTTTGCCCCCACGTAAGAAGTACGGGGGTGTTCGGCATAAACCTGAGCACTCTTTATCCCAGTTTTGGGTCCATCGAAGGAGGTGCTCAGCACAACGAACCAGGCAATCGGACTATAGGGATTTATCACTTTCACTTAGCCATAGGAGCTTTAGTATGGTCGGCGCAGCCCCTTGTGTTCGGAAGACCATACTAGGGGCTATATAAGCGCCTGATCGGAGAAAAAACCGATCCATCGCACGCTGCATTGGTTATGGCATTATGCGGGAGAAATCCTTAAAGATTTTGTAACCGCTCGAACAGCTGACCAGCTCTGGCTGTATCATGACAGTTAGTTTTCGACTTTCTCTAATGAGGTGCTCATCCAGAAGAACCGGGACACAATCGCAGTAGTTCTCCTAGTGCCACCTTAGCCGATATAGCGGAACGTAAGGTACTAAAACATGGGAGCCGGGCAAACCCAACTATTGACCCAAGACATGATTCAGAGCTGATGCATATAATGTTATAGGTTCGGGGTGCCAAACTTCCATGAAGGTGTTCGGACTTTTATTGCCGTGTTACGGGAAAAACGAAGCCCCTGGCATATTTAAGGCTTATCGCTGTATACGGATGAAACTTGACAAAATGATTTCCATAAGAAATAATCAGCAGGTAAACATCATATAGATCCACATGTCGTATTTGAATAATACGTCTATGTGTATGGGTACAAGTAATGTGATAAAAAAGGGTTGTGGTAGCAGAACCTGCTGTGATCAGGGGGAAGAGGTTGAGTGCGGATCCGTAATATAACCGGACGGTCACTGCGGGGAGTGTCTAAGGATTCCCTGACGCGTTCAAGCTTCCTCCGTGGAGTCCGTCTTGGTCGGTGCAAAGGTGAACCTGCTAAGGAAATATAAGAAATGTTTACGTGCCGGAGGGCGGTTGAACCACTGAGTTCGACCTATCATGGCCTTCGCTAGAGTGTTTAGTTGAGCTCTGGACGAGCCGGGGTATCCTTCCGCGAAGTACTTCGGAGCCCCTTGACGGTGTTCGGCAGCCTGGACGTCGACTCGAGGTTCGGCTGCAAGGTACTGCTCGTTGTTTCTACTGCTAGGGCAGTGGTGTACTTGTTGGTGCCAAAGGAAGGTTCGGCCTTGCCATGAACCGTGATGACGCTGCGTGGACCGGGCATTTTGAGCTTACGGTAGGCATAATGTGGCACCGCGTTGAATCGAGCGAACGCGGTTCGCCTGAGCAGTGCTTGATAGTCACTGCGGAAAGGGGCGATTTCGTAGATTAACTCTTCGATACGATAATTCTCTGGTGATCCGAAGATTACCTCGAGGGCAATGGAGCTTGTACAGCTAACCTCCACACCTGGTATGATGCCTCTAAAAGTGGCTTTAGTGGGTTTGGTCGTTGAATGATCGATGCCCATCTTGTGCACTGTGTCCCGGTAAAGCAGATTTAAACTGCTACCTCCGTCCATAAGGACTCGAGTGAGGTGGAACCCATCTACTATTGGGTCGAGGATTAGTGCGGCTGGATTGCCCTGATTGGCGTTAACCGGACGATCCGTGCGGTTGAAGCTGACTGGCCCTAGTTTATATTGTGGGACGGCTAGTTCCGTTGAGTCGCCATCCCTAAGGGTGCATATCTGGTCCGAGTTGGAAATTTGGGTGGTATTTACCACATTCACCGATTGAATATGGGGGGGGGGGGATTTCTTTTGCCCTCCTGTGTTCGGTGATCTGGGCTCTTCGTCGCTATCATCGCTTTGAGACCCCTCTTCGTCTTTCGCGCCTGCCTTGCCGGCTTGTTTGAAGACCTAGCATTCTCTGTTGGTATGGGTGGCTGGCGTTTCTGGGTGCCATGAATTTGGCATTGGCGATCGAGTATGCGGTCCAGACTGGATGGACCCGAATTTTTATTTTTGAGTGGCCCTTTTCGCTAACCGGACATTGAGCCCCTAAACCCGTCATTAACTGCCGTATTTTCAGCGTTTTCACCATATTTGCGGCGCTTGTGTTTGTTGCGTCGTGGTTTGCCGTTTCTATCCCTGGCTTCTGATATGCCAGGTTTGCTTGCTGTATTGGTACTACGAGCCAACCAGCTATCTTCGCCTGCACAAAAGCGGGTCATAAGTGTCGTGAGGGCTACCATGGATTTTGGCTTCTCTTGGCCGAGGTGCCGGCGAGCCATTCGTCACGGATATTATGCTTAAATGCCGCTAAGGCCTCTGCATTCGTACAGTCGACAATTTGGTTCTTCTTGGTTAGGAACTGGGTCTAGAATTTCCTGGCCGATTCCCCTGGCTGCTGAGTTATATGACTTAAATCGTCAGCGTCTGGCGGTCGCACATAAGTGCCCTGGAAATTGTTCAGGAATGCCTCTGCCAGGTTCTCCCAACTTCTGATGGAGTTTGCCAGCAAGCTATTGAGCCAATGCCGAGCCGGCCCTTTGAGTTTTAGCGGGAGATACTTGATGGCATGTAGGTCATCCCCGCGGGACATGTGAATGTGGAGGAAGAAGTCTTCTATCCATACCGCGGGGTCTGTAGTACCATCGTATGATTCGATGTTTATGGGTTTAAACCCTTCTAGGAATTCGTGATCCATTACTTCATCAGTGAAGCATAAGGGGTGTGCCGTGCCTCTGTGTCGGGCTATATCGCGACGTGGTTCATACGAGTCTTGTCTGCCGTGTTCGGCTCGACCGGATTTGCTTTTAGTGTATCCGGCGTGACGATCATCGTCGCATGTTGGTGCGTGCCCCCGTGATCCGTAGATCGATCTTGCATGTTTTGCCTTATTTTTCAATACGTCTCGCAGGTCCTGCGTGTTGCCCCATCCCTTGGTATTTTTGTTTGATTGGCGGCGGGGTGCGGGATGGACTTCGGGCTGAAATGCCTCTCTGTGTCGGCCACGAGGTGGCCCGTCAGCCGCATCATACGCTGGTGATGTGGGTATCAATGCTTCCTCCTCGAAGTGAGGTAGCAACCTGCACTTTGGATAACTCTTGGTTGGGCGCTTGAGTTCATATTCCTCGGCCGCAAGGACTTCGTTCCATCTGTCTGCTAGCAAATCTTGATCAGCTCGAAGCTATTGTTGCTTTTTCTTCAAGCTATTTGCTGTGGCTATAAGTCGGCGCTTGAAGCGCTCCTGTTCGACGGGATCCTCAGGCACGATAAATTCTTCGTCGCCGAGGCTCACCTCATCTTCGGAGAGAGGCATGTATTTGTCCTCCTCCGATTCTCCATCTGCTGCCCACTCTGGAGGGCTAGCTTGTTCACCCTCCCGCTCTAAATCGTGCTGGAGGGGATTGTTGTCTTCAGCACTATCCGGAGTGTTATTGTCTCTTGTGCCGGTATCACTACCTTTGCTATGGCGGGACTTAGAGCGGCGCCGCTGATGTTGGCGCTTGGATTGCTTCTTGGAGGGGTCATCCTCCGCTGTCTCGTCGCCATTGCCTTCTTTGGGGGTGTCCACCATGTATATATCATATGATGAGGTGGCGGTCCAGCGCCCTGTGGGCGGTGGTTCATGTTTGTCTCCTGCATCGTCGTCCATACCGTTGATATCTTCGGAGTCGAGGTCGAGCATGTCGGTTAAATCGTCGACAGTGGCTACTAAGTGGGTGTTGGCTGGGGAGCGAATTTCTTCGCCGTCCACATCCCATTCTAGCCAAACATAGTTCGACCAAGGATCTACTGACAAGGAGAGAGACCTTAATGAATTTAGCACGTCGCCTAAAGGTGAGTGCTGAAAGATATCCGCCGAGGTGAACTCCATGATAGGCGCCCAATCAGATTTGATAGGCACGAACGCAGGCGGCTCGGAGTCTGTGGCCGGAGACGAATCCA
Organism: Triticum dicoccoides; assembly: GCF_002162155.2. Taxonomy (NCBI): domain Eukaryota; kingdom Viridiplantae; phylum Streptophyta; class Magnoliopsida; order Poales; family Poaceae; genus Triticum; species Triticum dicoccoides. The sequence continues at coordinate 338,903,807 of NC_041386.1, forward strand.
GTGGTTTGGCAACACGGCTCTCGTAAGGGGTGAAGTCAGTATCCGTCTCCATCGCCACTGAGAGGGCGGCCTCCATGGCGGGGTCTATCCCCCCATCCTAAGATGCCGCAATTTGCTCCGGATTGAGGGCCAGAATAGTTGCAGGTGTGATCTCCCGAACACTATCCGATGGCAGAGTTACGTCATGCTCGTCGTGATTGTGCAGCACACCTGACATGGGCTCGAGTCCGTCGAAGATCAAGTCTCCGCGGATGTCGGCAGTGTAGTTTAAGTTTCCGAACCTGACCTGATGGCCAGGGCGTAGCTCTCGATCTGCTCCAGATGGCCAAGCAAGTTGGCCTGCAGTGCGAAGCCGCCGAATATGAATATCTGTCCGGGGAGGAAAACCTCACCCTGGAACGCATCGTTACCGATGATCGAAGGAGCCATCAAGCCTTACAGTGACAACACAGTGGAACTCTCAATGAAAGCACCAATGTCGGTGTCAAAACCGGCGGATCTCGGGTAGGGGGTCCCGAACTGTGCGTCTAAGGCGGATGGTAATAGGAGGCGGGGGACACGATGTTTACCCAGGTTCGGGCCCTCTTGATGGAGGTAATACCCTACGTCCTGCTTGATTGATCTTGATGATATGAGTATTACTAGAGTTGATCTACCACGAGATCGTAGAGGCTAAACCCTAGAAGCTAGCCTATGGTATGATTGTCTGTTGTCTTACGGACTAAACCCTCCGGTTTATATAGACACCGGAGGGGGCTAGGGTTACACAGAGTCGGTTACAAGGGAGGAAATGTACATATCCGTATTGCCAAGCTTGCCTTCCACGCCAAGGAAAGTCCCATCCGGACATGGGACGAAGTCTTCAATCTTGTATCTTCATAGTCCAACAGTCCGCCCAAAGGATATAGTCCGGCTGTCCGGAGACACCCTAATCCAGGACTCCCTCAGTAGCCCCTGAACCAGGCTTCAATGACGATGAGTCTGGCGTGCAGATTTGTCTTCGGCATTGCAAGGTGGGTTCTTCCTCCGAATACTCCATAGAAGATTTTGAACACAAGGATAGTGTCCGGGTCCGCAAAACAAGTTCCACATACCACCGTAGAGAGAATAATATTTCCACAAATCTAATCTGCTGACACGTTTAGCAACATGACATCATGTCATGGCCCGGTCATTATTCGAACCATTTTTCTCAACCAGCACTGCACATATCGTGAGGCAGTTTTCTTGACACGTCTTGTCGAAGAAGAGATCATGTCCCCCTATCACGGGATTCTCATCAATACGGATGTGGGTAACCCAACCGCGCCATCAATTACAGTGCTTGGGGAATAAGATGTTTTACCAGGTGAATGGGGAGGCGCATCGCCGCTTCCTCCATTATAAAGGGACAAGGATTCACTCTTTTCACCCACGCCTTCTTCCAGATTCATTCCCTTCTGCTCAGGCTCCAGCGCCCAAGCGTTCACCTTCTGTGCCCACAAAAGGTCTTCCAAAGATGTACGGATCCGGAGCTGGAGGCAAATGGATGGCCTCTACCGTCCAAGAGAAGGATATCAAAAAGCTTCAGGAGGCCCGGTATCTGGCCAAGAAAATCAGCCATCGTCTCCCGACGGCGGGATAGATCGTCCCCACTCCGGAACCCCACAAGAGGGTTGTATTCCTCCCTCACTTTGTCCGCGGGCTAGGGTTTCCCCTCCACTCATTCGTCCGTGGCATCATGTATTATTATGGGATCGATCTTCACGATCTGTCCCCCAATTCCTTCCTCAACATTTCGATGTTCATCGTCGTGTGCGAGGCTTTTCTCCGCATTTCACACCACTTCGGTTTATGGATGAAGGTTTTTAATGTGAAGCCCAAGGTGGTGGGCGGCGAGCACGCCGAGTGCAGGGGCGCTATGGTGAGCAAGATGCCCAAGCTCGCGTCATATGGCCAACGGGAACCTTTAGTGATTCTGTCAAGGAGTGGCAACAGCAGTGGTTTTACATGACTGAGCCGTGCAGCAAGGAATGGGACGCCTCTCCCGAGTTTCGATCCGGTGCCCCTCTGCGGCTTACATCCTGGGTTAAGAAAGGCCTGGTCTGGTCTTCGTCCAACGAACTGTCGGTGCTCCAGACGCGCGTTAAAGGTATGGGAGATAAGAACATTGAACTTGTCAACGTAGTCCAGGTGATGTTAGTCCGCCGGATACTGCCTTTGTCAATACCGGACTTGCAATCTATGGGAATTCGATCCGGCCAGGCACCAAACCTTGCGAGGGTTATTCGGCTCCTCGCACAAGGACATTTGGAAGGTGCTTTTCAAGTCCAGCAAATCATGGCTGGACTCCGCCGAGGAACGCGGGTACCAACTGTCCTGCCCTGCAACTTCGGTGAGTTTATCAAACTTTTCTATCCGCCTGGCCCAAAGGAAGCGCTTAATGTGTGTTATTCAACTCTCCCAGGGTTGGACGAAGAAGGCGGAGCGGATCCATTGTCCGGCCCCGCTGCCCGAAGATCCGGCCATCCCACTTCTGACGAAGATGCTGGTCCCGACGCCTTACAAGGTGCCGAAGAAGACGGCCCAGAAGGAGGCCAAAAAGACGCGGGGCGGCCTTCGTCGCTGCGGCACTTCGGACACAATATCTGAAGGCTCTTATGCCCATTCCGCCTCCGAAGAGGACGAAGAGGAGGAGGAAGATGAATCCCCTACGGGGGGAAGAAGGAAGAGGATGGCGTCCGCACCCTTGGAGTCTGAACTGCCCAAAAGGGGAAAGGCTCTTCTTCCAGAGGAGTCCACTTCCGCCGCCGACAGTGGCCCGACACGGGATCCTAGGGCCCAGCACCTGGTGAACTCGTAAGTATATAAAATTCGAGTACGTTTAAGCATCCGGACTCATCGTGGCTTAGTATTTTAACCTAAGCCATATTTCTTGTAGTCCGGCAAGGTCCCGTACCAAACAATCCTCATCAGAGGACCTGTTGAGCTCAAATGTTATGGAGAGAGGGACGCCCCCAAAGGCCCCTCCCTCCAAATAGGTGCATAACACCGAGGCTTCATCCCAGAAGGACCCCAGCCAAGGAGGAAGGGAAGAAACCGTGAAGGCGGTGCCTGGAGGTCAAACCGCAGGGGCCGGACACGTGGGGGAAAAGATTCCCATGGGGTCTGACGACGGGGGCGATCCTGAGTTCGGCTCCCCACCGGATGCGATTCCAGAGACCTATACGGCTCCAGAATCAAGAAGGCAGCCTCCTTTGGCTGGAGGGGGCGTGCCTGTTCCGCCAGCGACCTCTGTCCATCTAGAAGTGTTGGATGCTTTGTTGGTGGCGTTACAAGACGCCGCCATCGTTGATGAACACCGTTCCCTTATGGGTGCGGTGATTGAGAAGATTTAGTCAACTGAGAGTGGACTGAACGAAGCCTGTATCAGCCTTATAAGAGGCTTTGAGGTATGTTTTATGATTTGTCGACGAGTGTCATAGTATAGATAGTAGCCCTTGTTACACTGTTCGGTGAAAGAAAGAACCGGACAGGGGATCAAATTGATGATCGCAGGAAGACTCATTGAATGACATTGATTTCTCTTCTGTTTCAAGCAGGTACCTGTGGCGGCTGCTGCCTCTCGTACTGCGGAGATCTCCGGACTGAATCAAAGTGTGGAGCAGGCCATAGAAGAACTTGGCCAATTGAAAATGCAGTTTAGGGATAAACAAGGTATGCACAAGCGTTGCGCGCATTTATTGTGAAATAAATATTCAGTATGAAATAAGCCGCATAATTTGTGCTAGGGGTTATGACCGAAGTCGAAGCCCTCAAAAGGGCCATTGCCGAGGCTGAGAAAAAGGCAGCCACAGAGCGGACTCTTCGTGAGAAACATGAGGCCAGAGTTATTGAAGCTGAGCAGGAGCTGCAAGAGGCCGTAAGTAAATGCGAGACCTTGGAGCAGAGTTTAATGGAGAAAGAGTCTGAACTCACCAAGTCACGTCAAGCCACGAGCGATGCCTTGGGGGAAACCCAAAGCGCCCTACAGGGGATCCAAGAGGTGAGAAAGAACGCGGCGGGTAAGGCTTTTCCCATGTAAAGCAAGTATTTGAAGGGAAAACTATGTTTCTGATTTTGAATCCGGATTTGTCAGGTGTATTTGCCGAGCTACCTTGCAACATATCAGATGCCGCCCAATTCTACCGAGCCGAAGAAAGGAACACCGCGGATAAGATTTTTTGGTCGCAATATTTGGCGCCGAATTATCCAGTGCCTTTTGCCGATCAACTGAAACAGCTGATCGAACTGCGTAAGGCGGCGGAACTAGCTATGAAATATATGGTTATCCGGCTATGGCCTGCCGAGCCGATTCCAAGCAGCTACTTCAGGCTCGTGAGGCGGCTTGTAAGCGCTTGCCCTCGACTTGACGTCATCAAGCGGTTGGTCTGTATAGAAGGAGCACGAATGGCCTTCTCCTGCGCGAAGGTGCACTGGGGGAAGATGGATGCCAAAAAGCTGGTGACTGGAGGACCGCCAGAGGGGAAGGAGCACCGCAAGCCCAAATTATATTATAAGAGTGTCCTGAAAGGATCCTACTTGTAGCGGAGCTATGCACCTAGGGCATTATATTTCCATGAATGCCAATCATGTTGTCCTTTGTAATGTTTGAACAAGGTCGTTTATATGTCACCTGTTATATAAAAGTTTACCCTCCTATGCGGCCATTTTTATGTTAAACCCGAGACTTGGCAAGTCGTCGGCTTCTGGCCCCATGTAAGAAGTATGGGGGTGTTCGGCATAAACCTGAGCACTCTTTATCCCAGTTTTGGGTCCTTCGAAGGAGGTGCTCAGCACAACTAACCAGGAAATCGGACTATAGGGATTTATCACTCTCACTTAGCCATAGGAGCTTTAGTATGGTCGGCGCAGCCCCTTGTGTTCGGAAGACCGTACTAGGGGCTCTATAAGCACCTGATCGGAGAAAAAACCGATCCATCGCACGCTGCATTGGTTATGGCATTATGTGGGAGAAATCCTTAAAGATTTTATAACCGCTCGAACAACTGACCAGCTCTCGTCATATCATGACAGTTAGTTTTCGACTTTCTCTAATGAGGTGCTCATCCAGAAGAACCGGGACACAATCGCAGTAGTTCTCCCAGTGCTACCTTAGCCGATATAGCGGAACGTAAGGTACCAAAACATGGGAGCCGGGCAAACCCAACTATTGACCCAAGACATGATTCAGAGCTGATGCATATAATGCTATAGGTTCGGGGTGCCAAACTTCCATGAAGGTGTTCGGACTTTTATTGCCGTGTTACGGGAAAAACGAAGCCCCTGGCATATTTAAGGCATATCGATGTATACGGATGCCACTTGACAAAATGATTTCCATAAGAAATAATCAGAGGTAAACGTCATATAGATCCACATGTTGTATTTGAATAATACGTCTATGCGTATGGGTAGAAGTAATGTGATAAAAATGGGTTGTGGTAGCAGAACCTGTTGTGATCAGGGGGAAGAGGTTGAGTGCGGATCCGTAATATAACCAGACGGTCACTGCAGGGAGTGTCTAAGGATTCCCTGATGCGTTCAAGCTTCCTCCGTGGAGTCCATCCTGGTCGGTGCAAAGGTGAACCTATGAAGGAAATATAAGAAATATTTACGTGCCGGAGGGCGGTTGAACCGCTGAGTTCGGCCTGTCATGGCCTTCGCCAGAGTGTTTAGTTGAGCTCTGGATGAGCCGGGGTATCCTTCCGCGAAGTAGTTCGGAGCCCCTTGACGGTGTCCGGCAGCCTGGACGTTGACTCAAGGTTCGGCTACAAGGTGCTGCTCGTTGTTTCTACTGCTAGGGAAGTGGTGTATTTGTTGGTGCCAAAGGAAGGTTCGGCCTTTCCATGAACCGTGATGACGCCACATGGACCGGGCATTTTGAGCTTACGGTAGGCATAATGTGGCACCATGTTGAATCGAGCGAACGCGGTTCGCCCGAGCAGTGCTTGATAGTCACTGCGGAAAGGGGCGATTTCGAAGATTAACTCATTGATACGGTAATTCTCTGGTGATCCGAAGATTACCTCGAGGGCAATGGAGCCTATACAGCTAACCTCCACACCTGGTATGATGCCTCTAAAAGTGGCTTTAGTGGGTTTGGTCGCTGAATGATCGATGCCCATCTTGCGCACTGTGTCCTGGTAAAGCATATTTAAACTGCTACCTCCGTCCATAAGGACTCGAGTGAGGTGGAACCCGTCTACTATTGGGTCGAGGATTAGTGCGGCTGGATTGCCCTGATTGGCGTTAACCGGACGATCCGTGCGGTTGAAGGTGACCGGCCCTAGTTTATATTGTAGGACGGCTAGTTCCGTTGAGTCGCCATCCCTAAGGGTGCATATCTGGTCCGAGTTGGCAATTTGGGTGGTATTTACCACATTCACCGATTGAATATGGGGGGGGGGGGATTTCTTTTGCCTCCTGTGTTCGGTGATCTAGGCTCTTCATCGCTATCATCGCTTTGAGACCCCTCTTCATCTTTGGCGCCTGCCTTGCCGGCTTGTTCGAAGACCCAACATTCTCTGTTGGTATGGGTGGCTGGTGTTTCTTGGGTGCCATGAATTTGGCATTGTCGATCGAGTATGCGGTCTAGACTGGATGGACCCGGATTTTTATTTTTGGGTGGCCCTTTCTGCTGACCAGACTTTGAGCCCCTGAACCCGACATTAACTGCCGTATTTTTAGCGTTTTCACCATATTTGCGGCTCTTGTGTTTGTTGCGTCGTGGTTTGCCGTTGCTATCCCTGGCTTCTGATATGCCAGGTTTGCTAGCTATATTGGTACTACGAGCCAACCAGCTATCTTCGCCCGCACAAAAGCGGGTCATAAGTGTCGTGAGGGATACCATGGATTTTGGCTTCTCTTGGCCGAGGTGCCGGGCGAGCCATTCGTCACGGATATTATGCTTAAATGTCGCTAAGGCCTCTGTATCCGGACAGTCGACAATTTGGTTCTTCTTGGTTAGGAACCGGGTCTAGAATTTCCTGGCCGATTCCCCTGGCTACTGAGTTATATGACTTAAATCGTCAGGGTCCGGCGGTCGCACATAAGTGCCCTGGAAATTGTCCAGGAATGCCTCTGCCAGGTTCTCCCAACTTCCGATGGAGTTTGCCAGCAAGATATTGAGCCAATGCCGAGCCGGCCCTTTGAGTTTTAGCGGGAGATACTTGATGGCATGTAGGTCATCCCCGCGGGACATGTGAATGTGGAGGAAGAAGTCTTCTATCCATACCGCGGGGTCTGTAGTACCATCGTATGATTCGATGTTTATGGGTTTAAACCCTTCTGGGAATTTGTGATCCATTACTTCATCAATGAAGCATAAGGGGTGTGCGGTGCCTCTGTCGGGCTATATCGCGACGAGGTTCATACGAGTCTTGTCTGCCGTGTTCGGCTCGGCCGGATTTGCTTTTAGTGTATCCTACATGACGATCATCGTCGCGTGTTGGTGCGCGCCCCCATGATCCATAGATCGATCTTGCATGTTTTGCCTTGTTTTCCAATACGTCTCGGAGGTCCCGCGTGTTGCCCCGGGCCGTGGTATTTTTTTTTATTGGCGGCGGGGTGCGGGATGGACTTCGGGCTAAAATGCCTCTCTATCTCGGCCACGAGGTGGCCCATCAGCCACATCATATGCTGGTGATGTCGGTTTCAATGCTTCCTCCTCGAGGTGAGGTAGCAACCTGCGCTTTGGATAACTCTTGGTTGGGCGCTTGAGTTCATATTCCTCGTCCGCAAGGACTTCGGTCCATCTGTCTGCTAGCAAATCTTGATCAGCTCGAAGCTGTTGTTGCTTTTTTTCAAGCTATTTGCTGTGGCTATAAGCCGGCGCTTGAAGCGCTCCTGTTCGACGGGATCCTCAGGCACGATAAATTCTTCGTCACCGAGGCTCACCTCGTCTTCGGAGAGAGGCATGTAATTTTCCTCCTCTGATTCTCCATCTGCTGCCCGTTCTGGAGGGCTAGCTTGTTCACCCTCCCGCTCTAAATCGTGCTGGAGGGGATTGTTGTCTTCAGCACTATCCGGAGTGTTATTGTCTCTTGTGCCGGTATCACTACCTTTGCTATGGCGGGACTTAGAGCGGCGCCACTGACGTTGGTGCTTGGGTTGCTTCTTGGAGGGGTCATCCTTCGCTGTCTCGTCGCCATTGCCTTCTTTGGGGCTGTCCACCATGTATATATCATATGATGAGGTGGCGGTCCAGCGCCCTGTGGGCGGTGGTTCATGTTTGTCTCCTGCATCGTCGTCCACACCGTCGATGTCTTCGGAGTCAAAGTCGAGCATGTCGGTTAAATTGTCGATAGTGGCTACTAAGTGGGTGGTGGGTGGGTAGCGAATTTCTTCGTCGTCCGCATCCCATTCTAGCCGAACATAGTTCGACCAAGGATCTCCTGACAAGGAGAGAGACCTTAATGAATTTAGCACGTCGCCTAAAGGTGAGTGCTGAAAGATACCCGCGGAGGTGAACTCCATGATCGGCGCCCAATCGAATTTCATAGGCACGGACGCAGGCGGCTCGGAGTCTGTGGCCGAAGACGAATCCAGTGGTTCGGCAACACGACTCTCGTAAGGGGTGAAGTCAGTATCCGGCTCCATCGCCACTGAGAGTGCAGCCTCCATGGCGGGGTCTATCCCCCCGTCCTCGGATGGCGCAATTTTCTCCAGATTGAGGGCCATAGTAGTTGCAGGTGTGATCTCCCGAACACTATCCGATGGCAGAGTTACGTCATCCTCGTTGTGATTGTGCAGCGCACCTGACATGGGCTCGAGTCCATCGAAGATCAAGTCTCCGCGGATGTCAGCAGTGTAGTTTAAGTTTCCGAACCGGACCTGATGGCCAGGGCGTAGCTCTCGATCTTCTCCAGATGGGCAAGCAAGTTGGCCTGCAGTGCGAAGCCGCCATATACGAATATCTGTCCGGGGAGGAAAACCTCACCCTAGAATGCATCGTTACCGATGATCGAAGGAGCCATCAAGCCTTACAGTGACGACACAGTGGAACTCTCAATGAAAGCACCAATGTCAGTGTCAAAACCGGCAGATCTCGGGTAGGGGGTCCCGAACTATGCGTCTAAGGCGGATGGTAACAGGAGGCGGGGGACATGATATTTACCCAGGTTCGGGCCCTCTTGATGGAGGTAATACCCTACGTCCTGCTTGATTGATCTTGATGATATGCGTATTACAAGAGTTGTTCTACCACGAGATCGTAGAGGCTGAACCCTAGAAGCTAGCCTATGGTATGATTGTCTGTTGTCTTACGGACTAAACCCTTCGATTTATATAGACACCAGAGGGGGCTAGGGTTACAAAGAGTCGGTTACAAGGGAGGAAATCTACATATCCGTATTGCCAAGCTTGCCTTCCACGCCAAGGAAAGTCCCATCCGGACACAGGACGAAGTCTTGAATCTTGTATCTTCATAGTCCAACAGTCCGGCCAAAGGATATAGTCCGGCTGTCCGGAGACCCCCTAATCAAGGACTCCCTCATTGACCCTGCCACCTAAGGTCGTCGACCCGTTGCTCTACCACTACGCCAAGTCCGAGCTCTCACTGCTTGTGGCGCAACGCACATGAACTACATCTACGTGAGATGACATGGCCATCAATGATGATTATGATGACACCCACACTAGGTTGCTCTACTCGCCTTGTGCGCACGATTGCCGTGCGACTGCGAAGTACGACCCTGCGGCCTCAACTTCGTCGCCGGTCACCGGTGTGTGCGTGCTATGTGCTAACTAGTGTGTGTCTGTCTGCTGCGTGCTAGTGTGCGATTGCATGCATGCGTATTGTGTGCATGTTATAATAAGGATTCACTTAAAATAGTACGTGAGTGAACAGAGGGATCAATTGGATAGAGTTCACGAGTAGTAGCGAGATGTGTGCGGTAAGATACACCACCGACGCTTTTATTTTTTCTTATTAATTTGTTCGTTTCACCCTCTGACTGGTGGGACCCCACATACTATGTGGAGAGAGGTAAGGTGACTAAGGCTGCATTATTTCTGTACTACCAACAGTGCTTTAAATCCCAAAGGACCTTACCACCAAAGCCACATGACACGATTATGATTTAAATCCCAATGACTCCCACGCAAAAAAACATGGCATGCTTGTCACACGAATGCAGGAATGTATAAAATGTTATTTTCCTCTCGTTAATCATAATGTGAGGGTGGTGTAGTTGGTTAGCCTATTCTCTCATCAAACCTGAGGTCTCGGGTTCGATAACCGCACCGGAGCACAAATTTTTTTTTGTTCAACTTCTTTCTTCCACCCAACGACAGGTAGGCCCCGCATGACAGAGACAGAAAGTTATCTGGGGCGGTGCTAGGAGGATTCTTTGACTGGTCAAAATGGATGCATACGGAGCTATACGATCTCGCAGTGATCGTACAATCACCTCATCACGTATATAGTGACCGTATTCTTGAGTATAGTGACCAAAGTGAACTTAGCAATTACTCTCAATACGTCTTAGTTTCTTACACTACAAAAAAAGACACATCCATGACATTTTGGGTCGAACGAATTTTTTTTTCTGTCATACATATGACACTTCTATGACAATAATTGTGACAAAACCCGGTATCATCATAGATGTGGTGGGCTCCTACTTCTATGACAAAAAATCGTGACAGAAAATGGGCTTCTCGTCCTGGGTGGGCTGGAGACGCAGCTGCATGACATTCTTTGGGCCGTCCATGACGGAAAAAATCATGGTAGAAGCGAGGGCGAGGAAAATTTCGGGGAGTTCCCGGTTACGGTGGGAGGTCGGGGGCCGAGCGATGCGCGTTTCTCTCATACACGTACGCGCATGTGTGCGAGGCATTGGCTCTAACTGAACCCAAGCGAGGCGTTGGGCTCTAACTGAACCCGAGCAATTGCACTACAGGCTACGCGTTACTGAACCCGAGCGATCGATCAATGGCTGTTAACTGAACCCGATCGAGCGATTCCTTCGCTACTGCTGCTAACTGAAGCCGATCGATGCTTCCTCTGGATG